>NC_133328.1:539164411-539467744 GCF_042186555.1 Aquarana catesbeiana | reverse complement strand
TTTGTTGTAATTTTGAATCCACTTTTTTTTCACTTTATTAAAACACTGGGTATTTTAATTAGATTTTTATTTTAACCTCCCTGGCGGTATGATTATTTCGGATTTTAGGTGCTGAAAGCGGTACCATTATTTTGCATGGAAATTTGGCGTTTTATATTGTAGGTCTGTAAATCTTAACAATAACACACTTAAATCTGTCCAAACCAGAGTCTAGTAGATATCCCGGGTATGATAAAGTTTGAAACACAAAAACATAAATTATAATATAATAAATAAAAACAAATAATTAAAAAAAAAAAAAAAATAGTAATAAAATAAATTTCCCCACAATTCACTATCGCTCAATTCTGCAAGTGTTCTAATTTACTATCGCTGTTTTCTAGCTGGTCTAAAGCCACTTTTGACGTAAAGGGACACTTTTTGGTTGCTATGGACAATCTCCAGTTTCCAGGCAGAAAGAACAGTATATATCATATAAAACTGCATGCAGGGCATGGGCCAAAGCACTGGGGACAAAAGGGATGTGAAATCATTTCATACAGTACTGTAATCTGTAAGATTACAGTGCTGTATGTGTTATGATTTTTACTTTTTTTTTAATTTGCCGCCAGGCTCCGCCCCCGTGCGTCGCGCCGCTCGCAGGGAACGGAGCCTGGCACGGAGAGGCTTCGGAGGAGGACGGAGTCCTCGGACACTGCGGGTGACATCGCAGGATCCCGGGGACAAGGTAAGTAACGCCGCCCCAGGATCCTGCAATGCGATCCCGAGTGTGGCTCGGGGTTACCGCTAATGGTACTGAATTTTAACCCCGAGCCACACTCAGGAAAACCGCCAGGGAGGCTACGTTGGACTTTATTCGCTGAGCTATGTTTTTTTTGTACAACATGGTTGCTTTTAAGGTAATTAAGTTAGGATAGCATTTTGACAAATGATCTGGTCATAGAAGGTTTCTCCTTTAAAAATGCATATACATATATGTTTTAAAGCAGGCACTGTTCCCTGTTGTATGTTTAGACCCTCAAAATTGCTGTACTACCAAGTACAAACTTTAACACAACTAGTATGGTATCACTATTTCCCCCTTCCCCCAAAATACGCTTTGGTTTGTGATGTCTGCAGGTGCCCCATAGACAGCTAGCATAAAATAATCCAGTCCCTGAGCACTTTAATTTTATAATTTTTTATGTGTTATTAATAAAAAAAATTTTAAAAAATCATATCACAATAATTAGACAATGCGTGTTATGGGAATAATGAATGGAGAAAGAAATATGCAGGTGTCTGAAATTACAGACATTTGGTAATTATGAAGGGATGCAAAAAATTTAAAAGTAAAAAGACAAGAAGACCATGTAAATAGTCACATTCAGTATTACAATTAAGTGTATATGAAAAACATGGTATGGTCATATTTCAAACCAATAGTGGTCACACACAACACCATCAAGGGGCACACATTTAATCACTGGTATTGTTTTATTAAAGTACCTGTATCACTGTGCTACTATGGGAAGCTAGTCTCTCTTCCCATGACCATTTATACTTAACCATCATCCTGTATCTGCTGATTCAACCCCTTGGATGCAGTATGAGCAGCCTGTATATGTAATGTGAGATTTTACTATTAAGCCAAGTGTGCATGCTTCATATTAATCATTCTAAGTTATTACTGCAGTAAAGTAGTTTTCACATACAGAGTTCTTTCTTTTCAGTGCAATTGTCTTCTCCTATCAATCTTTCTAATGGCTTAGCCCCATGTGTCTTTTTTGCTAATGTTATGTTAGCCTCACTACATTTCACACTCTTATGTACCATGAGCTAAATTAAGAGCATGAAACCTGGGTGATATCAGTGTGTGTTGCATGTTATAGATAATTTATTATGTTTACATCTCTTTAAAGGAGTTATATCGACACAGTATACACCTACATTTTAAAATATCAGTATTGTAATAGCAAAACAAACAATAGTTATGTTTAACAATTCAATATAAGCTTACTTGAAAAATCTCTTTCCACAACTTCCTCATTAACCCCTCCACCCCCGGAAGGTTTTACCTCCTTCATAACCAGGCCATTTTTTGCGAAACGGCACTGTGTTACTTTAACTGACAATTGCGCGGTTGTGCGACACAGTACCCAAATAAAATTAATGTCCTTTTTTAGAGCTTTCTTTTGGTGGTATTTGATCACCTCTGTGGTTTTTATTTTTTTGCGCTATAAACAAAAGACTGACAATTTTTGAAAAAAAATAACAATACTTTTTTACTTTCTGCTATAAAACATCCCATAAAAAAATGTAAAATCAAATTTCTTCATCAATTTAGTCCAACATGTATTCTGCTACATATTTTTGGTAAAAAAAAAATCCCAATAAGCTTATATTGATTGATTTGCGCAAAAGTTATAGCGTCTACAAACTATGGGATAGATTTATGGAATTTTTTTTTTTTTTTTTTTACTAGTAATGACCTAGGAGATCCGCGATTTTTAGTGGGACTGCGACATTGCCGCGGACAATTCTGACACTAAGTGACACTTTTTGGGGACCAGTGACACCAATACAGTGATTAGTGCTAAAAAAGAAGTGCACTGTCACTATACTAATGACACTGGCAGGGAATGGGTTAACATCAAGGGCGATCAAAGGGTTAAATGTGTTCCCTGGGAGTGCTTTCTGACTTGGGGGGGCGGGGGGTTCTTTGACTGGGGGAAAACAGAGATCTGTGTTCCTGCTTACAAACACAAGATCTCCATCTTCTCCTCTAACAGAACGGCGATCTGCCTTGTTTACATAGGCAGACCGCCGTTCTGCCTCTCTCGGGAACGATCGCAGAGTGCCAGGGAATGATCCTGGAGTGCTGCCGAATATCGGGTCCGCTAGACCTGCTGTGTCCAATCACAGGTACGTGATTTCACCCAGGGAGGCCGCCCTGTCGCAGTATATATGTGGTCTGGAAGAGGTTTAACAAAAAAGTGTTTTAGACAAACCTATTACGAATCTGGCCAGTTCAAACTGAGCTCTTGATGGAAAAAAGGCATATGAAGAGATAACATCCAGCGAAAGCAAAATTTCGAACATTTGCAAGATTCAGTGATAAAAGCAACTGAATTACTAAGCAAATCCTGACGTTTGCTGTGAAAATTGAGCTGAGACCTCCTTCTCCAAGTATAAACTTTCACAATTGGTCACTCATGCCATCTGTCATATTAAAGGATCAGTAAGAAAGCATGGATAGATGGACCAAGTTAGCCTTTTACAGAAAGTCAGGATTTGCATATTTCTTCAGCTGCCTTAAAGTGATTGTAAAGGCAGAAGGTTTTTTATCCTAATGCATTCTTTGCATTAAGATAGAAAGCCTTCAGTGTGTAGCAACCCCCCTAATACTTACCTGAACCCATCTAGATCCAGCGATGTTGTAGTGTCTCAGCTGCCTGGGACTCCCCTCCTCATTGGCTGAGACAGCAGCTCTGGATCATTGGCTCCCACTGCTGTCAATCGAGGTCAGTCAGCCAATGAGGAGACAAAGGGGACTTTAAAATGCGTTATGCCACAGGTTAGCGTGTGGTGTGTTAAGGCAGTGTAATCAAAGAAGCTGGCACAAAAAAAATTGACCTGGTGCTTTTTTTTTGCAATGCAGGACACAATGATGTGTTACTGTGCATTGGGGTGCCTTTAAGAATGAATGCACTGCATTGCACCAATCTGTATTTTGCATGTTGCTGTGCGCTGCACTGCTTCATTTCACCAGTGTATATTGGCCATGAAAAGTGGATATGGTGAATCGAGAGTTTTCAATCCATTCTCTACTGTGAGTGCAGCTAGTATTCCACATGGACTAGCCATATGTTGGGAATATAAACACACTAGTATGGTTCCTGGCCCATCAGTTAGTGTGAGCAGGTGGTGGAAGCAAACAATTTTTGAATAGCTTCTTTTTCTTTTTTTTTTTTATGGGGTATTTTTTTCAAAGTCCTTGGCTCACTAACTAAAATGAAATAAGTTGACAAGTTGGGGACTTATTTAATAACATCAACTCTTGAAATTTCTTGTTAAGGCTTATATGTAAGAAGTAGCATACCTGAACAGACTATAAAATCTACACATGCTTTAATTAAGATGTTTTATAATGTGGCTTGGGGCCAAGATGAAATACCTATGGGCTGTGAGCAACATTTTCCCACCCTTTCTCTCTGCTCACTGTATGGGGACTGCTTAACCTGACGTTTCCTTCACAGGGAAGAGATGACAGTATAACTTCACAAACTTTCATATACCTAGACAAAAAAAGCAGTGCTGAGAGATCACCAGAGGAAAGGAGAAATATGAGACTTTTCAACAGCCTCCAGATTAGAACCGTGCAATAAATTAGCTACTAATTGAGATAATAATAGTTGTGTCACCTGACTTGGTAAATGGCCAGCACATTATGAAATAACATACTGCACTTGCTTTAATGTTCTTCTTAGCATTGCTTTAAAGGAGAGTAAAGTGTATTTTATTAACCTCCCTGGCGGTATTCCCGAGTGTGGCTCGGGGTTAAAATTCAGTACCATTAGCGGTAACCCCGAGCCACACTCGGGATCGCATTGCAGGATCCTGGTGTGGCTTTACTTACCTTGTCCCCGGGATCCTGCGATGTCCCCCGCAGTGTCCGAGGGCTCCGTCCTCCTCTGAAGCCTCTCCGTGCCAGGCTCCGTTCCCTGCGAGCGGCGCGACGCACGGGGGCGGAGCCTGGCGGCAAATTCAAACAAATGTCAAAATCATAACACATACAGTACTGTAATCTTACAGATTACAGTACTGTATGAAATGATTTCACATCCCTTTTGTCCCCAGTGCTCTGGCCCATGCCCTGCATGCAGTTTTACATGATATACACTGTTCTTTCTGCCTGGAAACTTGAGATTGTCCATAGCAACCAAAAAGTGTCCCTTTACGTCAAAAGTGGCTTTAGACCAGCTAGAAAACAGCGATAGTAAATTAGAACACTTGCAGAATTGAGCGATAGTGAATTGTGGGGAAATTTATTTTATTACTATTTTTTTTAATTTTTTTTAATTATTTATTTTTATTTATTATATTATAATTTATGTTTTTGTGTTTCAAACTTTATCATACCCGGGATATCTACTAGACTCTTGTTTGGACAGATTTAAGTGTGTTATTGTTAAGATTTACAGACCTACAATATAAAACGCCAAATTTCCATGCAAAATAATTGTACCGCTTTCAGCACCTAAAATCCGAAAGAATCATACCGCCAGGGAGGTTAAAGTGAGCAAATGCATTTATTTCTCATATTTTGAGGGACACAGGAATTCAGAGACTATTGGGATATATTGCCACAGTAGGATACAAACAGAAAAATGGTGGTGTAGGAAGATGGACACATTTTCTCTGCTCTCTCCCTGCTCTTTTTTCTCCGATCAAGATACTTGCTATGTTGCTGCTTGAGCTGCCCTCTATATGCAACTCTCTGGATTAGCGTTTCCTCAGCATTAGCTTTGAAGGCTGTTCCCTGACTGGACTCTGTGGGGCTAGCCCGAAGTATATCCCTCCAGGCACTGAGCTCTGCATTGTGATGCTTTTTAGACTTGAATGTTACAGTATCTCACAAAAGTGAGTACACTCCTCACATTTTTGTAAATATTTTATTATATCTTTTCATGTGACAACACTGAAGAAATTACACTTTGCTACAATGTAAAGTAGTTTGTGTACAGCTTGTATAACAGTGTAAATTTGCTGTCCCCTCAAAATAACTCTCTGGCTCTGGTGAACTCCATGCTCAAGAGGGTTAAGGCAGTGCTGGAAAATAATGGTGGCCACACAAAATATTGACACTTTGGGCCCAATTTGGACATTTTCACTCAGGGGTGTATGAGAGAGTGAGAGCGATAACACCAAATTTAACACCCCTGCTCCCCATTCACACCTGAGACCTTGTAACACTAACAAGTCACATGACACCGAGGAGGGAAATGGCTAATTGGGCCCAATTTGGACATTTTCACTTTTGGGTGTATTCACTTTTGTTGCCAGAAGTTTAGACATTAATGGCTGTGTGTTGAGTTATTTTGAGGGGACAGCAAATTTACACTAATATACAAGCTGTACACTCACTACTTTACATTGTAGCAAAGTGTAATTTCTTCAGTGTTGTCACATGAAAAGATATAATAAAATATTTACAAAAATGTGAGGGGTGTACTTACTTTTGTGAGATACTGTATGTGAAAAAATAAAATAGAAAATGATGATGAAAAAAATGTATACAACCAAATGGAAACATTTTTGAAAAAGATACCTTATTGAAAAATAAATGAAATATATACAGTTAGGTCCATATATATTTGGACACAGGCACAATTTTCATACTTTTGGCTCTGTATGCCACCAGAATAAAATTGAAGGAAAAAGTCCAAATGAATTTGAAGTGCAGACTTTCAGCTTTAATTCAAGGGGTTGAACATAAGTATTAAGTACAAATTTTAGGAACTGCAACCATTTTTATAAACAGTCCCTCCATTTTCAGGGGCTCAAATGTAATTGGACCAATAAATATAATCATAAATAAAATGTTCATTTTTAATATTTTGTTAAGAATTCTTTACTGGCAGTGTCTGCCTGAAGTCTGGAACCCATGGACATTACCAAAGACTGGGTTTCCTTCTTTCTGATGCTTTGCCAGGCTCTAACTGCAGCTATCTTTAGTTGTTGTTTGTGAATCTTTCTGCCTTTAGTTTTGCCTTCAGCAAGTGAAATGCATGCTCAATTGGGTGAAGATCAGGTGATTGACTCAGCCACTGCAGAATACTCCACTTATTTTCCTTCAAAAGCTCCTGGGTTTTTTTTTTCGCAGTGTGTTTTGGATCATTGTCCATCTGTACTGTGAAGCGCCGTCCAATCAACTTTGCTGCATTTGTCTGAATCTGGGCTGGTAGTATGTCTCTAACCACCACAGTATTCATCCAGCTGCTTCTGTCTTCTGTCACATCATCAATAAACACCAATGACCCAGTGCCATTGGAAGCCATGCATGCCCATGCCATCACACTGCCTCCAACTTGTTTTACAGATGACTTTGCGTGCTTTGGATCATGAGCTTTTCTAAGTGTTCTCCACACTTTTTTCTTACCGTCATTTTGGTACAGATTAATCTTAGTTATATCCGTCCAAAGAATGCGTTTCCAGAACTGGTCTGGCTTTTTTTAGATCTTTTTTGGCAAAGTCTAATATGGCTTTTCTATTCTTAAGGCTTATGAATGGTTTGTATCTTGTGATGAACCCTCTGTATTTGCTCTCGTGAAGTCTTCTCTTGATTGTAGACTTTGACAATGATATGCCCACCTCCTGGAGAGTGTCCTTTACTTGTCTGGATGTTGTGAATGGGTTTTTCTTTACCATAGAGAGGATCCTGCGATCATCATCCACCACTGTTATCTTCCATGGACGTCCAGGCCTTTATATGTCATGCCTTCTCCTTTCCTCAGAATGTACCAAACTGTTGATTTGGCCACTCCTAATGTTGCTGCTATCTCTCTCATGGATTTGTTTTGTTTTTTGTAGCCTTACAATGGCCTGTTTCACTTGCATGGACAGCTCCTTCGAACACAAGACGTAGGTTCACAGCAATAGATTGCAAATGCAAATACCACACTTAGAATCATCTCCAGACCTTTTACCTGCTAAATTGATGAAGAAATAACGAAGCTACACCTGGCCATGAAACCGCTTTTGATTCAATTGTCCAATTACTTTTGGTCCCTTGAAAAAAAAAAGGGGGGGGGGGTAACTATTCTTAAGAGCTGTAATTCCTAAACCCTTCCTCCGATTTGGATGTACATACCCTGAAATTAAACCCGAGAGTGTGCACTTTTTAGTTCATATCCATTATATAACTATAGCTTGGTTTTGGTAAATCCTGAAAAAACTGTGCCTGTGTCCAAATATATATGGACCTAACTGTGTATATATTAAAATTTTGCAATGTTTAGCATAACATACCTCAGTGTGACCAGGAGAAGTTTCCTCAGCTGACACTCGCAGACATTCGAGAAGCTCATCACCGGCACCAATGGACATTTTCATAAAAATTAAAAAATGTATTTGGATATTTCCACAGCTTTAAAATTATCCTGAAGAAAGACACTGCAACAGCAAAGGACATGTCCAGTAATTATGACAGGTTCACTTCTCTTCCAGTTGTCACCTCATTCTAGCCCTCTGCAACAAAATCAGCAGGATTATTTCATGAACCATTTCGGTAATGGGATCCATGCGGAATGCAATGAAAATAGACAGCTCTCTGCTCTCACAGTGCTCACTATGCTCAGCATGGTGCCTGATAATGGATAAATAAGGTTTTGCAAAGTATTGTGGCATTGAGGAGTGTAAGCCATAAAAAATAAATAAAACGCTTGTAAACGCTAACGCGCATAAATGCTTGCACAAAACGCAGCTAATAGTGCATTTTTAGCGCTGTTTCCCGCCAGCAGTTCTAGAGCTTTTTTAAGGTCAAGTGAGCATATACCCTAAAAATAGGGAAATGTGTTTTAATATGCATAGTTTTATTTCTGCAGTTATAGTGTACCAACAAGTTCTTATATTGTACCAACAAGTTCTTTTCAGTGTTCAAATTAATTACACAAAAAAATTCTAAGTACGCACGCCATGTAGAACATCTGTAATTGTTAACAGTAAATGTTTTGATATAATTCAGCATTGTTTGCAGTTTTAAGGCCAAAAGTATGGTTTGTTAGCATAATTATTCAGATGTAAGCAAAACTTTGCTGCTCTTTGCTAAAATTTAATGAAAGTAAATATACATTATTAGAGCTGTGTTGTGTGAGACTGTATGCAGACAGGGAATTTCTCAAAGTCACCAGGGGTTGAGGTGGGTGTCCACAGAAATCAATCTTGATAGTTTATTTTTCCTATCAACCATTTCGATAGCCTTGCAAAGTTTTGTTAAAGCACAACATTCCTCATTTCCTTTGTTGACAGATATCTTTCATTGCAGATGGAGAGTTTGAAAATTTGTCTTTATGGGAAGCGACATCATCTTCTATTTTCTGTGGCTTTATATGCTTTTTGGCTGGTTTGTTGTAGACAACCTATTTGTATTTAAAACCAATTACAGATTTGGTAATGCACAAGGGAAAAGGGTTCTACAACACAGCTAAAATTCCATTTCTTCTGTAATCAGAACAAAGAAATTGAATATTAGCTAAAGTGTTAGTTAAAGCTGCCATGTGTATGCTTACTTGAATCATGCTGTATTTTGTGTGTGTATTCTAGATTTGTGCAGTACTACTGAGTGAAACTTTGCCTCCGTGCAGAATCTTTCTGTAATAAAGTGATTGTAAAGTCTTTTATGTTTTTAGTTGAAAATAGCATATATATTATACTTACCTGCTCTGTGAAGTGGTTTTGCACAGAGCAGCCCGGATCCTCCTCTTCTCGAGTCCCTCTTCTGTGTTCCTGGCCCCTCCCTCCCTGTTGGGTGCCCCCACAGCAAGCAGCTTGCTATGGGGGCACCCGGGCCGAGTCACAGCTCCCTGTGTCCATTTAGACATGGAGCTGCGGCCCGCCCCCTTTCTCTGCTCATTGGCTGACTGACTTTGACAGCAGCGGGAGCCAAAAGCGCCGTGCTGCAGTCTCAGCCAATGAGGAGGAAAGTCTCGGGCAGCCGAGTCACATCATCGCTGGATCTAGATGGGGCTCACATAAGTATCGGGGGGGAGGGGCTGCTGCACCCAGAACACTTTTTATCTTGATGCATGAAGATAAAAAAACCTTCTGCCTTAACATCACTCACTGCTGCTCTCTCTCCTTTATCGGCTAGTTTACACTAGTGTTTCCCTTCGAAGAGCAATCTGCATTCAAATCAAAGGGCATTTAACAGGCTTTGAGGAGGCGTTGCATTGCCTTTTCATGGCCTGCTTAAACCCTACACTAGCCCGCTACTACCGCGTGCATTGCTAGGTGGTTGCGGAGTTCCCCCATTTTGTTGAACTGGTCTCTTTCAGCAGGTAGAACTGAATGCAACAGCGTGGATAAGTTTTGCTGTGCTGCGTTGTGATGCACAGCTGTTGCATATGCACTCCCCCATCCGCTGCCATTACATTATATGAGGGCTTTAAAAAGTTGGCTCGGCCCCCCAAACAAAGGTGTAAACGAGGCCTTACAGAAAACAATAGCTCAGCGGGAGATCTCTGTACTAGCATCGGATAGTACAGCAAGCTCCTCCCGAGTTCCCTAGTTTTTTTTTATCGTTCAATCCATCTGGTTTCAAAAACTAGACCCTTCGTCTCACAATGAAGGAAGGGGAGGAAAAATAATTTAAGAATGAATCCAAGCAGAACAGAGGGGCTACAGCAGAAGAAGGCTGCAATTTCAAGGAGGGGAAATGAAGAGGTTTGAAGTGCCGCCAATCACCAGTGTTGTGCTATCGTTGAGGGAAGGGGGTATAAAATGCTACTGATCAGCAATAGTGGGGGTGGATTATTTTTTTTTTAATGCCACTGACCATCAATGATTTTGGAATTGTTATTTAGGGGGAAGTTGAAAGTGTTTTAATGCAATGGAATTTCATACTCCAGGGAATTTGTTTCTACTAATACTGGAAGACTTGCACTTAGCTTTAGTGGGCAAGTCTGTAAAGACTAAGCAGATTAATTTCCAAAAATTGTGGCAAAAAATGAAACCACCTTGGGATGTCTAAAGTGGTAAAGGAGCATTTACAGAAATTGTAATTCTAGGGTCGTACTCCAGATAGAGCAATAACGTCTCTCTCGACAGCGATTCCTGTGCATTTCCTGCACCATATAGCAATCTCACTGTATTCATGTGATCTGCTGCAGGTGTCAATTGAAAGTTAACAACACCCCAAAAGCAGGTTGCAAAGCACAGTGCATTTGCCTGTACTGGATCAAATGGGTGAAAACACCCATTTGATCCGGTTCCAGTGTAAACCCAAAAAAAGCTGCCTGCACCTTTTTTATGTGGATGCAGTGCCCGTTTGTTTTGGATGGCTTAAATTGCACCACACAGAATCACATGTGATTTGCACAGGAATGTGGTATGATTCCTGTTCGAATCACATGCAGTGTGCAATGTGAGCCAGAGCTAAAAGACATTGCACTAGGAATCTTCTCAGTGTAAATGTCTTGTTTCTCATTCCTATCAGTTTAATCACATTAACTTCACCATAATTCCATTTTGTTTTTATACCACTAATATTTCCTTATTGAGTCTGGAGGTCATTAATCATTAACTCTTTTGTATTCATTAACTAGACTTTCAGACGGGGGGGGGGGGTAATACAACCCCTGGCAAAAATTATGGTATCACTAGTCCCTGAGGATGTTCCTTCAGTTGTTTATTGTTGTAGAAAAAAAGCAGATCACAGACATGGCCAAAAACTAAAGGCATTTCAAATGGCAACTTTCTGGCTTTAAGAAACACTAAAAGAAATCAAGAAAAATAAGAAAAATAATTGTGGTGGCCAGTTAGATTTATAGAACAAGCACAGGGAATAAATTATGGAATCACTCAATTCTGAGGAAAAAATGATGGAATCATGAAAAACAAAATAACACTCCAACACATCACTAGTACTTTGTTGCACCACCTCTGGCTTTTATAACTGCTTGCAGTCTCTGAGGCATTGACTTAATGAGTGATAAACAGTACTCTTCATCAATCTGGCTCCAGCCTTCTCTGATTGCTGTTGCCAAATCATCTTTGCAGGTTGGAGCCTTGTCATGGACCATTTTCTTTAACTTCCACCACAGATTTTCAATTGGATTGAGATCCGGACTGTTTGCCGGCCATGACATTGACCTTATGTGTCTTTCTTCAAGGATTTTTTTCACAGTTTTTGCTCTATGGCAAGATGCATTATCATCTTGATAAATGATTTCATCATCCCCAAACATCCTTTCAATAGATGGGATAAGAAAAGTGTCCAAAATTTCAATGTAAACCTGTGCATTTATTGAAGATTTAATGACAGCCATCTCCCCAGTGCCTAGACCTGACATGCAGCCCCATATCATAATTGACTGTGGAAATTTGCATGTTTTCTTCAGACAGTCGTCTGCATAAATCTCATTGCATCATCACCTTGCCCAATGCAGATTCGAGATTCATCACTGAATATGACTTTCATCCAATCATCCGCAGTCCACGATTGCCTTTCCTTAGCCCATTGTAACCTTGTTTTTTTGTGTTTAGGTGTTAGAGATGGCTTTCTTTTAGCTTTTCTATATGTAAATCCCATTTCCTTTAGGCGGTTTCTTACAGTTCGGTCACAGATGTTGACTCCAGTTTCCTCCCATTTGTTCCTCATTTGTTTTGTAGTACATTTTCTGTTTTCAAGGCATATTGCTTTAAGTTTTCTGTCTTGACGCTTTGATGTCTTCCTTGGTCTACCAGTATGCTTGCCTTTAACCACCTTCCCATGTTGTTTGTATTTGGTCCATGTTTTAGACACAGCCGACTGTGAACAACCAACATCTTGTGCAACACTGCGTGATGATTTACCCTCTTTACCTACATACTAACAAGCAGATTTAATCTGATGCAGGTGTTAGTGTTTGTAATGAAAATTTACAGGATGATTCCATAATTTTTTCCTCAGAATTGAGTGATTCCATAATTTATTCCCTGTGCTTGTTCTATAAATCTAACTGTTACTGGCCACCACCATTATTTTTCTTGATTTCTTTTAGTGTTTCTTAAAGCCAGAAAGTTGCCATTTGAAATGCCTTTAGTTTTTGGCCATGTCTGTGATCTGCTTTTTTTCTACAACAATAAACAACTGAAGGAACATCCTCAGGGACTGGTGATTCCATAATTTTTGCCAGGGGTTGTACTTGCTGACTACTGAGAGGGATTTCCTGCAGGTCATGGTACATTGGTATTTTAAACATGCCGATCAGATATTGTAAATATGCATAATGCGTACCTTATTTTAACAAAGATAAAGACGCTGTTATGTATTGTGCACTTATCACACAAACCCTACATAAAGCAACCACATTATACAATTTTGTTTATTTGTAGCTGCTGATCTGTTTTCTATCCCACAGAGTAATTATGGACTTTGCTGGCTAATGTGGTCTTTCCTTCTCCCAGGCACTGTCCTCCGCAAACTCACCATTCTGTGGTCCAATGCCAGTCCTCTTCTGAGTTGTATGGCTCTTAGCATGATTTAGTCCACTTCCTACAAACTCAGGGTGTGAATGACCCATTCTCACAACTCCCTTTAAAAGAGATTATGTGTTTTTATTTCTTTTTTAAGATTTATACTTACCTAGGTGGATGCAGCATGGGACCGATGCTGCAACTGTCCCCCATTGCCTCAAAAACTGGGAACTGAGCGATCGAACACCGCCGATTGTTCGGTTCTCACAGCTCCGTGAGCAGAGAGCTGGTGACTGTTAGTGGCTGTGGAGGGGGTGGAAGCGGCCAGCTCAGGCTCTCAATGGCTTGCGACTCTGTGACGTCAGCAGACAGCGGACTTCAGCCCGCTGTCTGCTAAAAACGGGTCACTGGAGTTCAGAACGAACTGCACTCCTGTGATCCACAGGATAAGTACAGCCAAAGGAGATTTGGCTTTACTTTTTCTTTAATCATAGTACAATGCTGATGTCATTACATCGGTGGTATGTGTTTCTTTATTTCACTGATATTGCATGTTGTAGTTGCTGTATAAGAATATACAAACATGGAAAGAATGAGTACATTTATGCATGAAATCACCATAGATATGTACATACAGATATGTTTATATATTTATACAGTTGTGCTCATAAGTTTACATACTCTGGCAGAATTTATGATTTCTTGGCCATTTTTCAGAGAATATGAATGATAACACAAAAACATTTCTTTCACTCATGGTTAGTGTTTGGCTGAAGCCATTTATTATCATTCAACTGTGTTTACTCTTTTTAAAACATAATGACAACAGAAACTACCCTGATCAAAAGTTTATATACCCTGGTGATTTTGGCCTGATAACATGCACACAAGTTGACCCAAAGGGGTTTAAATGGCTAATAAAGGTAACCATCCTCACCCGTGGTCTGTTTTAATTATTGCGTGTGTGTATAAAAGGTCAGTGAGTTTCTGGAATCCTGACAGACCCTTGCATCTTTCATCCAGTGCTGCACTGATGTTTCTGGATCCTAATGCCCCTTACACACGAGCGGCATTTCCGTCGGAAAAATCTTGGAAGGTTTTTCCAACGGAATTCCGCTCAAGCTTGGCTTGCATACACACGGTCACACAAAAGTTCTCTGAACTTTCGACCGTCAAGAACGCGGTGACGTACAACACTATGATGAGCCGAGAAAATGAAGTTCAATGCTTCCGAGCATGCGTCAAATTGTTTCCGAGCATGTGGGATTTTTTGCGCGTCCGAATTGCATACAGACGAACTCATTTTCGGATAGGAACTTTTTCAGACTAAAAAATAGAGAACCTGCTCTCAGTCTTTTGCTGGCTGGAATTCTGCCAGCAAAAGTCCGATGGAGCATACACATGGTCGCAATTTCCGACCAAAGCTCTCATCAGTCTTTAGAGGGTGGAATTTCCACTCGTGTGTACAGGGCATAAGTCATGGGGAAAGCATAAGAATTGTCAAAGGATCTGCGGGAAAAGTTAGTCGAACTGTATAAAACAGGAAAGGGATATAAAAAGATATCCAAGGAATTGAGAATGCCAATCAGCAGTGTTCAAACTCTAATCAAGAAGTGGAAAATGAGGGATTGTGTTGAAAGCAAACCACAGTCAGGTAGACAAACTAAAACTTCAGCCACAACTGCCAGGAAAATTGTTCGGGATGCAAACAAAAACCCACAAATAACTTCAGGTGAAAATACAGGACTCTCTGAAAAAATGTGGTGTGGCTGTTTCAAGATAATAAGGAGGCACTTGAAGAAAGATGGGCTGCATGGTTGAGTTGCCAGAAGAAAGCCATTACTATGCAAATGCCACAAGGTATCATGCTTACAATATGCCAAACAGCACAGAGACCAGCCTCAAACCTTCAGCCAGGAAGCTGCGCATGGGACATACTTGGACAATCCAACATGAATGTCAAGGCCAAGTTGACCTGTCATTGGCTACAGCAGAATAAAGTGAAAGTTCTGGAGTGGCCATCTCAGTCTCCTGACCTCAATATGTCTGGGCAGATCTCAAACGTGCAGTTCATGCAAGACAGCCCAAGAATTTACAGGAACTGGAGGCTTTTTGCCAAGAGGAATTGGCAGCTTTACCATCTGAGAAGCTAAAGAGCCTCATCCACAAATACCACAAAAGACTTCAAGCTGTCATGGATGTTAAAGGGGGCAATACACGGTATTAAAAACTGGGGTATGTAAACTTTTGATCAGGGTCATTTGGCTAGTTTCTGTTGTCATTATGGTTTAGAAAGAGTAAACACAGTTGATTGATAATAAATGGCTTCAGCCAAACACTAATCATGAGTGAAAGAAAAGTTTTTGTGTTATCATTCATATTCTCTGAAAAATGGCTAAGAAATCATCATTTTTGCCAGGGTATGTATGCTTATGAGCACAACTGTAAGTAGACAAGACATAGTGGTAATTTTATTACCGATCCAGCAGCCGAAAGTAGGGTTTTCAGCGTTGTGGCGAAAAGAAAAAAAAGGTGCTGATATGGTGTTTTTTTTCATAGGCCATGTGACTTGCAGCACAGGTGCATTTTTTCATAGGCCATGTGACTTGCAGCACAGGTGCATTTTTTCATAGGCCATGTGACCTGCAGCACAGGTGCATTTTTGATGCGTTCTTGCTGCATTTTTAGTGCATTTCAATGGGGAAGGGTGTTTTTGGTGCATTTTTTTAACTGACCAAATATGTACCAAAAATGCAGCAAACGGGATTTTTAACACTGCTTCATAAGGTGCCGATAACTGCCGACAATAAATGTATATTCATTTAAATTCATGATATTAACTGTCCGTTTTGGTTTCAGCCAAATGCATCCGGAATTTTTAGTTTTGGCACCAGAATTTTCATATCGGTGCACCACTATTTTTTTTAGCAAGAAAAAACCTCTCTACTATTTTTAACTCCCAATTTCCCACAATTCTGGAGTCTCAAAAACATTCATAAACGCTTGATAGCCGTGTTTTGCCATGTTTTACAGCATTAGAACGTTTTTACAGCTGAAAAACTCTTCAAACGCAGTCGTTGTGGCTTTTTTTGCAGTCTGAAATTGCCCCTGCCAAAAAACGCTGATGGACACATAGGATAACATGCTGGGGAGTTTTTTGGCTGTAGAAAAAAAAAGCCAGATGCCAAAAACAGCAGCTGTAAAAACATCCAGTGTGCCTAAGGCCGAAGAGGTATCACCAACTTCAGGGTGGTGTTATGACGGACTTCAGACGTTGTTTGATGTTTGTTGCACTCTGATCAAGTGAGGTAAATAAAAATGGAACTTATTTTTTCCCTAATTCTTAAATGAATTTAATGCTATTGCATGGCGAAGAAGCAGCAGCATGTACTGTATATGTAACTTCTACAAAAGTTTTTGTTATCGTACCATGGATGATTTTTCAGTCACCTGACTTGAAAAATGTAACGTCTCTAGACACCCATCAGTGGGGTTTTAGTGCAGATGGATTAGTCCATGGCAATAATTTAACTTGATTGTGAAGGTTCGTTCTTTTTTTTTTTTGAATAACAAACATGTTATACTTACCTGCTTTGTGCAAGGGTTTTGCATAGAGCATACCCGATCCTCTTCTTCTAGGGTGCCCCATCGGCACTCCTGGCTCCTCCTTTTCATTGGGTGCCCCCACTGAGAGCCGCTTTTCATTGGGGCACCCGTGCAGGCACGTTCACGAGTCCCGCTGCTGTGTCCATCCATTGTAATTGGATTTGATTGACAGCAGTGGAAGCCAATGGCTCCTGCCGCTATCAATCTATCCAATGAGGATGGAGACAGCGACTGGAGTCGTTGGGCTCCTGCACATCGCTTGAATGGATGGGCTAAGGTAAGAAAAAGGGGGGCTCTGGGGGCAGTTGCAGCACAGAAGGTTAGGTGAAAAACCTGGAGACTTTACAACCCCTTTAACCACTTGCCGCCCGCCATATAGCAAAATGATGGCAGCAAAGTGGTTTCAATACCCTTACTGGGCGTCATATGACGTCCTCAGGATATTAAGCTGCGCATCGTGGCGATCGTTGTTGCGTCGTGTCAGTCTGACACACCGCAACTACGATCTCGGTAAAGAGCCTCTGACGGAGACTCTTTACCACATGATCAGCCGTGTTCAATCACGGCTGATCACAATGTAAACAGGAAGAGCCGGTGATCGGCTTTTCCTCACTCGCGTTTGTCAGACACAAGTAGAGGAGAGCCGATTGGCTGCTCCTCTGACATGGGGAGTCTGTGCTGATTTATTATCAGCACAGCCCCCCTGAGGATGCCCACACTGGACCACCAGGGGCACCACTAGGACCACCAGGGATGTCACACAAGGTATGCCACCCTAGACCACCAGGGATGCCAATCAGTGCCCACAATGGGCATCACTGATTTGGAGGCATTATTGTTTGGCACTGATTGGCATCCATCTGTACCATACTTAACAGTACATCAGTGCCACCTATCAGTGCCCATCATCAGTGCCCATCAATGGCACCTCATTGGTGCCCATCAGTGCTGCCTTATCAGTGGCCGTCAATGCAGCCCCATCAGTGCAGGAGAAAACTTACTTATTTACAAAGTTTTGTAACTGAAACAAAAAAAAGTTTTTTTTTTTTCAAATTTTCGGTTTTTTTTTTGTTTGTTTAGCAGAAAATAAAAATCCCAGAGGTGATCAAATACCACCAAAAGAAAGCTCTATGTGTGGGAACAAAATGATAAAAATGTAGTTTCGGTACAGTGTAGCATGACCACGTAATTGTCATTCAAAGTGCGACAGCACTGAAAGCTGATAATTGGTCTGGGCAGGAAGGTTTATAAGTGCCCTGTATTGAAGTGGTTAATATCAAAGCAGATTTTGGGTGGTCAGGAGAATTACTTGTCCTCCCTTCATTGTCTGCAGTTGTAGACCTGATCAGCTGAACATTTAAGCTAATCATCCTTCTTAGAAAAACGGATATCACCATTTAAAAGATGATTCCGTCGCTTCTAAATTCGAATTAGTATAGGTGACAAAGATATTCCTTATATGAGAATCCTTATATACTTAAACAAGGTGAAAGTAAAACAGCCAGCTGCAGGACATTTGCTCCACCCCTCCTGTCACCAAATTACACTGCAAAAGTGTTAAAGTGGGAGTCCGGCGACCAATCTTTTTTTTTTTTTTTTTTTTAGGTCATTGAGACACTTTGCTAATCCCAAAATAATACTCACAGTTTGGGTGTAATATTTCTGCCTCTGTCTGTTTTCGTACTGAAGAATAACTTTAAAAATGTGATGCTGGCTGTTTCCATCTTGCTTGTGGGCATGTGAACCCCACAAGCATTGACTTCCTGGATGCGGTGAATGCTGTTCATTCACAGCTTGTTCACACACATGATCATTGTTCCCGCACTGAATCTTGAGAAGCCTGACACTAAGCTCCCAGGAGACAGTGCGGCGCCGGGAAAAGGCAATAAACACACCTACTCCCATGGGAGGAGAGACAGGAAGTGCCACAATAAAGTACAATATAAAGGTAATTACAGCGATTAAAAAAATTTCGTGCGGCATTTGAACATCTATACAATTAACTGAAGGGGGTAAGATTAAGTTAAAAATTTGAGTGGAACCCCGCTTTAAATACCACCCAAAACATTTTATTGCATTAAAGATAAAATTTAGTCTGTGTTGTTAAAGTGGGCAATAACAATTTCATCTTTATGAATTGCATTTCCAATTTATCATTATTGCAAAATAAAGAGTGCTAAAATAAGAACAAATAAATGGACTTCTACTCATAATGTTGTGCTTTGTAAATTGGCCCCTTAGTATAAACCATCAAAACTGGATTTCACAGCGATCCTTTTGTCACCAATTGCTGTATGTTGCATGTTGTCCAGTTAAATTTAGAGCTGACATTAATGCGGTATAATAACAAGTTTATGACCAGTGTTATGGCTCTAATGAATAGGTTGTAAATTAGAATAGGCGTTAAGAACATTAAGGCAGGGGCTGCGTGTGTTCCTCTTTCTCGGAACGGCAGCAAATCAGCCAAGTTGGAATCCTGATGACCAACCAGCTGACCAGTAAAAGCTCCCTTGAAGGTAATTTTTCATGAAAACATTTTATGTCATGTAGTTTTAAATAAATAGTAGCATCATAAAATGTAATTTTACAGCACATTAAAGTGCCAGTTTTATGGTCTGTAAAGGATTTATTGATTTGGAATCACTGTGTTTAGCGGCATTTTCGTTTGGATGAGAACTTTGTTTCAGCGTCTCACATGTGAGAGGACAATAGATACAGCAGAATTATCTCCTATTTTACTTCATATGCAATAAACCAACTTTAAACTTCTACCATAATTCCGACCTTTATAAAGCTGTATGAGAATGAGAGTTTTAAAGGCAGTGTGACTCAAGATACAAAGCACAAAGTCTTTTGGTGGTAGTTAAATGTAACCCCCAGCTAAAAAAAGGTAGTTAATTTTTTTTCTTTTCAGGGGTGCCCAGTAGTAAGAGATCCAAACCAAAGTTACAATTCTGCACAATTGCTGTGGCCACATCGAAGATAAATAATGAAACATCTCTGAGAGCCAACAAGCAACTTTTTTGGCTCATTAACCTTGCTGCCATTGTTTGGGCCCTGGACTGGCAATTTTGGTGCTTTCTATATTCATTCCAATATTTTTGTCGGCAGAAAAAGCTTTCAACATTTTTTTAACACAAAGGCAATACATGCAACAATTCACATCCATATTTCCATAGTTTTAGAACAAGCTCCTTTAAGTGATAAAAGAATTGATAACATGCTACTGGTTGGTGTAGAAGTGGGTCCCTATGGATAACATTTACTAAAACTGGTGCACACAGAATCAGCTTCTAGGTTTTATTGCCAAAATTTAATGCAGGCAATACATGGGTTGAATTTCGAAAATAAGACATTTTTGTTTTGTTATCTTATGGTGACACCATTGATTTTGAAATGCGACCAACCAAGCCTTCAATTTTACCTCATGTTGCTACAGAAAACAAATTTAGTGGCCGCATATACTATCTTCTTTTCTTTTCAGGTCTGAGCTCATGCTCATTTCTTTTTCGATTACTTTTCTTGTTCAATTCTCCCATCATTGATTAGAAATTCATTTCTTTTTCAAAAAATTCCAACATGCCAAGTCACTCAAATTTGATGGCCCACTAATGGCACAAAATTTGAACAAAAATTTCTGTTTACGATTTTTGAAAAACAATGCATTTGGAATTTGATCCATGTATTGCCTGCATTAAGCTGCATTAGTGAACAAACAGAAGTTAGAAGCTGATTGGTTACTATGCAGAGCTGCAACAGATTCTGTGTGCACCAGTTTAATGTCTCCTAAGAGATTCATTTACTAACATATACATGGCTAAGTATTTCTGGCAGTTTAAAATTATTTGAATATTTTAAAGGAAACTTATAATTTTTTACTGTCGTTTGGGCAACACGAAGTTTCAGCTTCCTCCATAAATTTTCTACAGGATTGAGGAGTGGAGATTGGCTAGGCCACTCCATGACCTTAATGTGCTTCTTCTTGAGCAACTCCTTTTTTGCCTTTGTAGTATGTTTTGGGTCATTGTCATGCTGGAAGACCCATTCATGACCTATCTTCAGTGTTCTGGCTGAGGGAAGAAGGTTGTCATCCAAGATTTTACAATACATGGTCCCGTCCATTGGCCTGTCAATGCAGCAAAGTCGGCCCGTACCTTTAGCAGAGAAACAGCCACAAAGCATAATGTCTCTACTTCTGTGCTTGGCTGTAGGGATGGTGTTCTTGGGGTTCATAGTCAGCATTTTTCTTCCTCCAAACACGGCGAGTCAAGTTAATGCCAGAGCTCAATTTTGGTCTCAACTGACCACAGCACTTTCTCCTAATCCTTCTCTGAATCATTTAGATTTTCATTGGCAAACTTCAGACAGGCCTGAACTAAAGCTGCACCATTATTCGTTTAAAAATTGCAATCTCGATTCAACCCCCCTCACGATCTTAATCTGGCATTTCCACGATTCTATGTAAACAGCGCAGAGCCATTCTCTGCTCACTCACAGCTGTCAAAAAAAAAAAAAAGCAAGAGCTTCCACAAATGTTTATCAACATTGCTCAGCACTGAAAGATAACTATAAACAATGTATCATTTGGGGTTTTTTTTAGATCAAAGGGATGAACTTCAGTCTGCAAACTAGGTAATTTTAACCACTTAAAGACCTGGCCTTTTTCTGACATTTGTTGCTTACAAGTTAAAAATCAGTATTTTTTGCTAGAAAATTTTTAAAAATTGCTAAAAACTTTGCAATATTTTATGTCACACTGTTTGCGCAGTGGTCTTTCAAACGTAATTTTTTGAGAACAAATACACTTCAATTGATTAAAAAATAAATAACAGTAAAGTTAGCCCAATATTTTTGTATAATTGTGAAAGATGATGTTATAGGTCCTTCTTGAGGAGGAGGGGGTCCTTGTGGGTGCTGCAGGATTTCAATCCATGGCGGCGTATTGTGTTACCAATGGTTTGTTTGGTGACTGTGGTGCCAACTGCCTTGAGATCATTCACAAGCTCCTCCCATGTATTTCTGGGCTGAACCCTCACATTTCTCATGGTCACCCTTACCCTATGAGGCAAAATCTTGCATGGAGCTCCAGACCGGGTGCAAATTGATGGTTATTTTGTATTTCTTCCATTTGCAAATAATCGCTTCATCAGTTGTCTCCTTCTCACCAAGCTTCTTGCTGATGGTCTTGTAGCCCATTCCAGTTTTGTGCAGAACTACTATCTTGTCCCTGTTGTTCTTTGACAGCTCTTTGGTCTTGCCCATGATGGTGAGATTTGAATGGAAGAAAGAGATTCTGTGAATGGGTTTCTTCTATACACATAACGAATTGTCATTAGGAGCACCTTCTTAAATTGACAGGACTAATCTGTGTACCACATGAGCACATACTGTTGCCAGTCTGTGGGAGCCGGAATTATTGTGTGTTGGTAGGGGATCAAATACTTATTTTACTCACTGAACTGCAACTCAATACATTTGTATCATGTGCTTTTTCTGGGTTTTTGGTTCATATTCTGTCTCTATCGTTTAAAATATACCTATGATAACCATTATAGACCATTCATTTCTTTGGAGATGGAAAAGCTTCAAAAATCATCCGGGGGTCAAATAATTATTTTCGTTACTGTATGGATTGAGTAGAAAAGGGTTAGCCCCTTTGTCAAAGTGATAGGAAATGCAAAAATTGTGAGTCATAAGCAGAGCAATAGTGGAGAAAGGAATCATCAAATGGGGACTTTCTAAGATTGGAATTGAATTCCATTAACTTTGTATAGATTTCCTATCTGTTCCTATTGCGTATCCAAAGCAGGAAGTGAGTGGGAAATCTCCCCAGCTGGACACAGGCATCAAAAAATATAACTTGATAAGGGTTTTAATCCTTCATACTTTAGCTAAACAAAATAAATATAGCTTTACATAAACGTTGTCTAATTACAGAATTGAGAGTAGACTGGCACCCCAGAACAGATAATTGCACTGTGTATCAAGATCTGATGCACTCCGTTTTATAAATGGGAATGTTAGGACCAGTTACTACGCTTCTGCTTTGTGGTGCTCTTAGGTTATTTCTGCCTGCCATCAGTCATCACAAATGTGTTTTCTGAAGAGATCTAATTGTGGCATCACCAATCTCTTTCAAAATTAGGATTTTTTTTGTTCCCCAATCCCCAGGGATATTTGTGGTGGCTTAATAAGGCTTTTGTTGTGTTCATCCGGCAGGAATGTGTGAGTTGTCTACAGTGATAGGCATTCATGTGCAGCCAGACACCCACATGAGCTAATAGTTTATCCTCTTTTCAAGTTTAATTTCAGCACAGACTTAGAGGAGTCAGCCTTCCACCTAGGTCACTGTCGGTAGGAAGGAAGAAAGCCTATATTGTCACTGTGTTATCATTTACAAATGGCATGCCCTAGATTCAGGCTAAAAAAAACAAATGGACAAATGTTTTTATGTTGCACCCATACTTTTCACTTTCTTTAGATAAAAAAAAAAAACGTGGAATGATCAATTTAATTTTCATCATCTGATTATTCATATATCTCCCACAGATATACAGATATGCTGTGCTGTAAGTGTATATTTAAATAAAATAAAAAAATAAAAAGAACATACTCAGTGCATCTTTGAAATACATGCACATGTCTTCCTGTTCTGTCACTTAATGAGAATGAAAAGTGTGTGGAGTGTTCTGTTGTCCAGAAGGGAGAATTGAACCGGATTGGCAACACTGCTTGCAATTTCAGTGCAGTAGAGGTACTATATTATTCACTCAAACAGGAATACTTTCAGGGTTTTTAAAGGTATATGATAAAAGATGGAGAAATGTGTATGTTGCATACTGTCACCTCTAATTATTTTTTTCTCTTGTCATCTGTTGAACATAAAGTTTCAAAAATGGCTGATGGTGGAAGCGTCTGCACTGACTCTTAAACCACAGAGCAGGATTGTAGGATCATGAAAATCCTATATAAACATTCTTCTACTAGAACAGAGGGTCTTTAGAGGGTTGTTTGGCCTATTACATAGTGGATAATTATACACCTGTGCACCCACAGACAATTTTGTGATGCATTATTCTTTTTTTTTATTATTGTTGTAATATGCCTTGTATAACTTTAGAATGAAAAAAAAAACTATCCCTGTGTATCTCATCAATGTTTTGACCTGTCTAATTTTTTTTTTAGCTGGAAATTCCCTATTTTGAGGTATGGCCTGGTAAATGCATGTTTATGGGAGATCTCTAGAAATGCCTTCTTTCCGCTTGTCATTCACTGAATTGTGCACTGTGAATAATGCACTTAAATAGGTTTGTCTTGCCATGGTCACATCTTCAGGGAGACTTTATTGGACAGCATTCTTAACCTTTGCTTGCAGGTCACATAGAGACCTAAGGTAGGGACATGATATACTTCAGGCCCCATGCGCTTTGTTGAATTGCCGACTGTCTTTTTTGCAAAAAAATAAATCATATGTAATTTATTTAATTATTCTTGTCACACTCTCTTTTTCTTCAATATCCAAGTGTTCACATCTTTTATTAAATATATTTATTGTACTAGTCTTCTGTAGTTTCTGATTAGAACACGTTTAAAGGGGAAAGTCTTTTGAACATCTTGGATGCCATTATGGAAATATTGAACATCTTGGATGCCATTATGGAAATATTTTTTCATTATAACAAATTCTTGGCTGTGGAAAGCTTCTAGCATTACCATCAATTTCTATATATTTGGTTTTATAATTTAGAAATTGTTTTGTATCCACTCTTGAGTTGCATTTTTCTGCCAGGCGTGTAGAGCTCATCCTGAGGAGACACTCATTTTCCTAATTGTAGTTGGTGCCAGAATTGCCATTGAACACCATGTTTGGTCACCCTTGGCCAAATTACATATTTAGTTAATTTAGGAAAATGTGGAAAGGAGTACACAACTACTGCAGAAACCATTATGTTAAAAGACAACATATTTCTGCTATGACAGATTGCCTTTAATTAATGACTTATTTGTGCCTTTACTTTATTCGGATGGCTCTGGATATTGTCTAGTTCGCAATCCAATAAATACATTCTTTTATTTTTTTTTCCTGTTCTTGCTCTTCCGAAACTTTCCTTGGGTAATCTTTTCATTATTCCATTCTAATGTACAATGAAGTATAATTGTCAGAGGGAGGCTTGTGAATGAGAAGTGAAGGCCATGTCACCATCACGTCCGTAATGAACTTCTGCATCACTTAAGCACATAATTTCTTATGCAGCGACTACTAGTAACGCGACAGGAACAATCCCCGTGTTATTTTTCTTCTGTAAATGTTGCTGTCACTTCAGCTTAGCCGCTTCATTACATGGCTCACAAAGTGCATTTTTTTATCCCTTTGATATGTGTGGGGATTTTTTTTCATGTTGTCAAGAAATTGTCAATTACTTTTCACGGGATTACAAACAATGACATGATTTCTATTAGATTGTTGTTTCTGTCTGTTGAATCAACAGTAAGCAGTTGTGTTTTGATCACCTCGTGTGGTATAGTCACCAATCTTTCTTTTTTTTTTTTTTTTTTTTTTGTCTGACAAGAATAGCAGGCAAATTCTGCCAAAGACAGCCTAATCTTAATAATGAATTTAATTGGTTTAATGCAGAAGTATGCAACCTTGGAGTGCAGAAGATATGTTTGAAGTACATTGAAGTGCTTAAAGATCTGTCGTGATAAAAGGAATGTTTGATTCTAGGTATAAACTGTTTGGAAACAGTCATTTTACAAAGAAAAGTAAAAATAAATGTTTTGGTACATAAAAAACAAACCTTCACACTCACTTCTATGCTGCAGCTGTCCCTTGTCAGCTCTAAGATCGAGAACTTAGTGATCACATGACTGCTGATCACTGAGTTCTCATTCTGCTCATAATGGAGTGCAGTGACTGTCAGTCACTGCTTTCTGCTCTGCCCCTGCAGTGCTCACTGGAGCGCCAGGAAGGAGAGGGGGGCAAGCGCAGCTTGCTTCAGCTCTTAGCCATGCGCTGAGAGCTGGAGCCAGTTGTCATTTAGGCAGCTGAGTGGATCCCGGCAATATGGCTGGAGTGGCTCTGTGAGGCCAGCTGATAGCAGGCAGTGCCCCACTGTAAGCTGACTCTGGATCACAGGAGAGCAAAAGTAAGTGCACTCCTTTAACCCAAGAGAGAAGTTTGGTCAAAAAAGCTTTGGTTTGGATCAAAAGCTTTAAGTCTTGTGTACTGGCTTTCTTCAAAAATGCTGTGTGCATGGCTAGCCCTCCAGATTATTTGTTGGTGGACATAGAGACCTGAAAAGAGGAAGCACAATAGTGCAAATATGGCAGCCAGAAGTAGAATACATTAACCTTCTCAACACACATCCCCTCCCCCCAATCTCATTGTGGTGCCCCCCCACTTTACATGATATCTCAGTGCCCAGGGCAGCCGCCTCTCCTGCCCACCCCTTGTCCCGGCCCTACTTTCTTCGTCAGAGCCATTTTTTTGAATGACTTGGCAGCTTATAACTCTATTTTAAAGTAAACCCATCTGTACTTTAATTATACTAGATTGGCTGCAGTACTACAATACAGTCACCAAGCAGCGACCTCACATACCTCAAGTCAGCTGAGCGTATACAGTGGATAACCCCTGTTAAAAAGACAGGTTTCTGTGATGTAAAACAATGAGACAAAGATAAATAATTTCACAACTTTTTCCACCTTTAATGTGACCTAAACTGTACAACTCAATTGAAAAACAAACTGAACTCTTTTAGGTAAGAAGGAAGTAAAAATAAAAAAATAAAATAATGTGGTTGCATAAGTGTGCACACCCTCTTATTACTGGGGATGTAGCTGTGTTCAGAATTAAGCAATCACATTCAAACTCATGTTAAATAGAAGTCAGTACACACCTGCCCCTGCCATCATTTAAAGTACCTCTGATTAACTCCAAATAAAGTTCAGCTGTTCTAGTAAGTCTTTCCTGAAATTTTCTTAGTCACATCCTACAGCAAAAGCCATGGTCCGCAGAGAGCTTCCAAAGCATCAGAGGGATCTCATTATTAAAAGGTATCAGTCAGGAGAAGGGTACAAAGGAATTTCCAAGGCATTAGATATACCATGGAACACAGTGAAGATAGTCATCATCAAGTGGAGAAAATATGGCACAACAGTGACATTACCAAGAACTGGACGTCCCTCCAAAATTGATGAAAAGATGAGAAAAAAACTGGTCAGGGAGGCTGCGAAGAGGCCTACAGCAACATTAAAGAAGCTGCAGAAATATCTGGCAAGTACTGGCTGTGTGGTACATGTGACCACAATCTCCCGTATTCTTCATATGTCTGGGCTATGGGGTAGAGTGGCAAGACGAAAGCCTTTTCTTACAAAGAAAAACATCCAAGCCCAGCTAAATTTTGCAAAAACACATCTGAAGTCTCCCAAAAGCATTGTGTAAAATGTGTTCTGGTCTGATAAAACTAAGGTTGAACTTTTTGGCCATATTTCCAAAAGATTTGTTTGGCGCAAAAACACTGCACATCACCAAAAGAACACCATACCCACAGTGAAGCATGGTGGTGGCAGCATCATGCTTTGTGGCTGTTTTTCTTCAGCTGGAACAGGGGCCTTAGGCCCCATTCACACTAGCGCGTTTTTTGATGCATTTTGCATTTTGCAGAAATGCACGGGAATTTTTTAACATGGGTTCCTATGGAACATGTTCACATCAATGCTTTTTTGTATCTCTGCGTTTTTGGAAAGGGTCGGGGACTTTTTTTCATGCAAAAAGCAGCGTTTTGCATGTAATGGTTTTCAATGGACAAGCATCAAAAACGCAAGTGCACCGTTTTTGCAGCGTTTTTGGTGCGTTTTTGCCGTTTTTTTTTTTTTTTTGTAATTTTTTTTTAAGACTGTAAAAAAAAATGAAAAAAAAAAAAACGCAAATCGCGGCAAAAACGCGGCTCAAAAACGTGCCAAGCATGAAAAAAAAACCTCCAAAAACGCTCAAAAGCAACATGCATAGGTGTGAATCGAGCCTTAGTCAAGGTAGAGGGAATTATGAACAGTTACAAATACCAGTCAATAATGGCTCAAAACCTTCAGGCTTCTGCTAGAAAGCTGAACATGAAGAGGAACTTCATCTTTCAGCATGACAATGACCCAATCATACATCCAAATCAACAAAGGAATGGCTTCACCAGAAGAAGATTAAAGTTTTGGAATGGCCAGCCAGAGCCCAGACCTGAATCCGATTGAAAATCTGTGGAGTGATCTGAAGAGGGCTGTGCACAGGAGATGCCCTCGCAATCTGACAGATTTGGAGTGTTTTTGCAAATAAGAGTGGGCAAATATTGCCAAGTCAAGATGTGCCATGCTGATAGAATCATACCCAAAAAGACTGAGTGCTGTAATACAATCAAAAGGTGCTTCAACAAAATATTAGTTTAAGGGTGCACACTTATGCAACCATATAATGTTAGTTTTTTTATTTTTACTTCCCTCCACCTAAAAGATTTCAGTTTGTTGTTCAACTGAGTTGTACAGTTTATAGGTCACATTAAAGCAGGGTCGTAGTTAAAAAATTTTCTTGGGGGAGGTTCAGGTCTTTCAAACTTAAAGACATCATTTACACTTTTACACTTTTATGTTGGGGGAGGTATGGTAAAAACATGTGACAGCAGAGTGGGGCCATGAGGCTTTGCAATGCAGCGCAGCAAAATGTATACCCATTCAACTGACTAGAACGCAATGCACGCAGTGGTGGTGCGGTAGCCCGCTGGGTTGAACTAAAAAAAACTTACCGTGTGAACCAGGCTTTAGATCTCATTCATTTTCTAAATGCCCATGGAATGGCAAATATACCATGAATACCTACAGCCAGGATCCCAGATTTTTTTTTTGAAGCTGCTCAGCCTGTTCACCTGAGTGATAGGCTGAAAAGATATTGGAACATCTGAGATCCCGGGTGCAGCTATTTGCAATATACTTGCTGCACCATGGTCATGTCGGATGTATGAATAAGCCCCAGGACTGGATTTTAGCTAACCTTACTGTGCAAGTTGAGCAGGTGCAAGGGGCAACATATTGTGGTAGGCAGTAAATTCAGTGATTTATTTAAAACTTAAACTGTGTCCTAAGAAATTTTATGAAATGTTTTAAGAGATGAAAAAAAAACAAACATTGTGCACTGCCTACCACAGGATGGTGCCCTTTGCACCTGGTCAACATGGTTGGCTTTTATTCAGTCTTAATGTAGTAAACCCAGCTTTTGAACTTGTATCTACAAGTAAGCCTATAATAACACTTACCTGTAGGTACCGTGAATATCTCCTAAACGTGGTGTTTAGGAGATATTCACATGGAAAGCAGCCAGTGATGTCACCGCGCTCTGAAGGGACAGCATACCGCATGGTTGTACTTTTTTTTAGCTGACAGCCAGCTATAGCACGCTGTCAGCTGACATTGCTCAGTAGGTCCAGGCTGTGGAAAGATCCTAACTTTAAAGTCAGGATTTACCCAGATGCCTGGACCAGTAGCTCACTCAGTCTCTCATTGACTTGCAAGAACCCGGAGCCAACTGCTCCTGCCCCCTCTACAGCCTGGCATTCCAGTGAGCTTGGGGGGGGGGGGCAGAGCCAGGGACTGACAGTCACCACTCTTTGCTCACTGAAGGCTGAGAACTGAGTGATCAGCGGTCTTTAATTGCTCTGTTTGTCTTAGAAGCAGCTGGGGACAGATGCAACATTGGATCGATGCTCCCTCCACCTAGGGTAAGTATAATTTTTTTTAAAAACATCTCTTTTAAAGGAAAAAAAAAATCCACCTCTCCCTCCTAAGAACCCTTCCTCCCCAAGCAAATTATCCTAATTATGAAGAAAATCTCCCTCCATCCAATCAAACTCCCTCCCAGAAGCAAATCCCTGCCATTAACCACCCCCTGTAAACTTCTCTACAAGAAACTCCCCCCTTCTCCAAAAGCAAACCCACCCCTTTCCTTAACCCCCACCAAAAGAAATTCCCCAGGCTGGAATTCTCACTTCTTTTTTTCCAAAACGGAAAACCCATGCCTCCTCACTTCCCAGACCTCAGATTCAGCACGGGAAAAAGAAGTAGGAAAACTTCTGTATTTCCAATCTCCCTTCGGCTGTGTCATATGATACCTCGAGGAGAAGTCTAGGAGTTCCCTCAACAGTGCACTGTCAATTGCCGGCATCTGAGACCTCGCAGTAATTTCATGCTTTTCAGGGGGACCCCTTATTAAACTGAGGGGATGGGGCACAATAGAAGGGGGGCTGGCTGCTGCACTCCGAAACTCTGATTGCTTCTACTGTGCTGATGCTGAGGCTAAACAGCAGGGACACTGGGCATTTTGCCAGGATGCTCGGGGGGGGGGGGTGAACACCCCTGACCCCCCCCCCCTTTATCTTTGCCCTTGCATTAAAGGTGGAAAACGTTCTGAAATGCTTTATCTTTCTCTCATTTTCACAGAAACCTGACATTTTAACATGGGTGTGTAGACTTTTTATATCACTATACAGTCAGGCCCATAAATATTGGGACATCGACACAATTCTAATCATTTTGGCTCTATACACCACCACAATGGATTTGAAATGAAACAAACAAGATGTGCTTTAACTGCAGACTTTCAGCTTAAATTTAAGGGTATTTACATCCAAATCAGGTGAACGTTATAGGAATTACAATAGTTTGTATATGTGCCTCCCCCTTTTTAAGGGACCAAAAGTAATGGGACAATTGGCTGCTCAGCTCTTCCATGGCCAGGTGTGTGTTATTCCCTCATTATCCCATTTACAATGAGCAGATAAAAGGTCCAGAGTTCATTTCAAGTTTGCTATTTGCATTTGGAATCTGTTGCTGTCAACTCTCAATATGAGATCCAACGAGCTGTCACTATCAGTGAAGCAAGCCATCATTAGGCTGAAAAAACAAAACAAACCCATCAGAGAGATAGCAAAAACATTAGGTGTGGCCAAATCAACTGTTTGGAACATCCTTAAAAAGAAAGAATGCATCGGTGAACTCAGCAACACCAAAAGACCCGGAAGACCACGGAAAACAACTGTGGTGGATGACCAAAGAATTCTTTCCCTGGTGAAGAAAACACCCTTCACAACAGTTGGCCAGATCAAGAACACTCTCCAGGTGGTAGATGTGTGTGTGTCAAAGTCAACAATCCAGAGAAGACTTCACCAGAGTGAATACAGAGGGTTCACCACAAGATGTAAACCATTGGTAAGCCTCAAAAACAGGAAGGCCAGATTAGAGTTTGCCAAACAACATCTAAAAAAGCCTTCACAGTTCTGGAACAACATTCTATGGACAGATGAGACCAAAATCAACTTGTACCAGAGTGATGGGAAGAGAAGAGTATGGAGAAGGAAAGGGACTGCTCATGATCCAAAGCATACCACCTCTGGGCATACTGGGCATGTATGGCTGCCAATGGAACTGGTTCTCTTGTATTTTGTTGATGATGTGACTGCTGACAAAAGCAGCAGGATGAATTCTGAAGTGTTTCGGGCAATATTAACTGCTCATATTCAGCAAAGTGCTTCAGAACTCATTGGACGGCGCTTCACAGTGCAGATGGACAATGACCCGAAGCATACTGCGAAAGCGACCAAAGAGTTTTTTTAAGGGAAAGACGTGAAATGTTATGCAATGGCCAAGTCAATCACCTGACCAGAATCCGATTGAGCATGCATTTCACTTGCTGAAGACAAAACTGAAGGGAAAATGCCCGAGAACAAGCAGGAACGGAAGACAGTTGCAGTAGAGGCCTGGCAGAGCATCACCAGGGATGAAACCCAGTGTCTGGTGATTTGTATGCGTTCCAGACTTCAGGCTATAATTGACTGCAAAGGATTTGCAAAAAAGTGAAAAGTGCAACCAAGTTAAAAAGTGAAAGTTTGATGGATGATTGTTAATCTGTCCCATTACTTTTGGTCCCTTAAAAAGTGGGAGGCACATATACAAACTGTTGTAATTCCTACACCGTTCACCTGATTTGGATGTAAATACCCTCAAATTAAAGCTGAAAGTCTGCAGTTAAAGCACATCTTGTTTGTTTCATTTCAAATCTATTGTGGTGGTGTTTAGAGCCAAAAAGATTAGAATTGTTTTGATGTCCCAATATTTATGGACCTGACTGTATGTTTATTTGTGTGAAGGAGGTTGACAGCAAGGAGCGTTTGCTTATACTCAAGGAAAAAATTAGAGACAAGCAGATAACTTCTGATAGGGCTGAGATGTCCAAGAACAATTGACCAGAGTGTCTTCTTATGCTCTAAGGCAGGGATCTCCAAACTACGGCTCTCCAGCTGTTGCAGAACTACACATCCCATGAGGCATTGTAAAACTCTGACATTCACAGACATGACTAGGCATGATGGGAATTGTAGCTCCTGAACAACTGGAGGGCCATAGTTTGGAGACCCCTGCTCTAAGGGAAAGAATCGTCGTAAGGGAATGATGATAATCACGTCTACAGTTATATTTTGTGCAACCTTAAAGCCGAACTCCAACTTCATCCTTTTTTGTTTTTTTTTCTTTTTTTAATCTAGCAATGCTTTTGACTTGCTGAAAGATATGAGTTTACATTGGATGCCATCTCTGTAAAATCGACAGATATGGTACACATTATCTCTCTGGCACTGCCTGCATTTCCAGCCTGAATGACTTGCTTGGCCTAAAATTGGTCTCTTCTCTATCCTTTGGGCCCATGGACTTCCTTCTAAAGCCATTTGCTTACTTTGCTGTTGATCATTACATGTTGGCTTGTGTTTTTTTTTTTATTTTGACAGTGTAATTTTTGGGCATTGCCTTTTTTTCTCCTGCTTCCTTGGTGGACAGCCACAATCTCCCTCTGTCTGCCACTGTCCAGGAATTAAAATAAACACACTCCTAATCTCACCCACTGTTTGGGAGATCGCTAGCGAGGCAAATATGACAGCTCCTCCCCCCAGCAGGAGCTTGCTATACTGTAGAGACCAGCAGCTGAGACAAGAGATGTTATCATTCAAATTTTTAAAAAGGTATATTTAACACATTAGCCTTTTTTTTCTGATCTTGGATAAGCGAACAGAGGTGAACAAGGGACGGTATTTGTAACATATACTAAACCCAAGCTGTAATCTCGTTGTAATGCTTTTATATTTACTGTGTGACAGTTGAAATTGTTTTGTTTCAGCACTTCTTGAAACTTGTTGAAAAACTGTGTAGGCTGCTAGCATCTTGTTTAAAAGGCCAGTTAGCACTCCCATTGTTATGTGTGTTTGACATCACCATGCAGGAGCTGAAGGGTGGGCTACATGGTTAAGGAATCTGCTTGTGCGAGCTTGCTGTGAACACAGCTCTCATGCAAGTTAAAGCCCATGTGTACAAGGCCTAACTTTGGCTCCTCCCCCAGAACTGAAGTGTCAAGTTCTGGATGGACTTTAAGTGGTTTGTCCCTTCATTTTTATAACATTTATTGAGTATACACTATTGAATAATTGGATTGGAATATTGTAAAGTTTCAGTCAACTTAGATCTTCTTTTACCTCATTTCCTAAAATTTATATAAAATGGAAACATTTCTAGTCCTGATCTGCTGGGATATCATTCATGGAGGATTCAAATTGTAGTTTCCGTATGGTAGCATGTGGGCCCCTGGGTATACTTCGGTCAGAAGGTCAACCCAATAGTGTGAAGTAAGAGGTAGGAATCACCCTTGCACATACGGTTTCTGTACATGGCAAATCACTGGAGGTCACTTCTTCTATTACCTGTGAAGTACTCTCTTCATCTTCCTGCACATAAGGTTTTTTTCATAGTGCAATTGGACACAAAGAACACATCACTGCTCTTGCTTTTAACTTTGCTGTAATTTGTGGAAGGCAAACATCTTGAACAATAAATCAGGCAACATACTTGAACTTAGTAAAGCACAATTATACACACTGTACACATTTGCAATATAACTTCCCCTACAAAAATCTCTCAAATCACCTCTAGAACGTGGCCCTTGCCACCTGACAAAGGCCTTACTTGCTTACAGCTTCAGGGAACAAGTCTTTTTCTCTTGACTGTCTCTGCAGAACTTCTCCTCCACTCAGCAGCCCATGTTTCTTCCCTGGACTATATAAAGATTACCTTTAGTCACAGAACAGGACCTCCATTAAACACTACAATAGAAGGAAAGGAGCCAAAGAGCTGTAAGCCTCTCTTTACATACATTGAAACCAGAATTTTTTATTTTATTTTTTACACTAACGAGTTGAGTGTCAGAGGCAAATTACCAGATTTGTAAATCTGTCTGTGTGTGTATGGCCCAATCTTTTTGAGGTTACACAAATGTGACTGCAATTTAGTTTTAATGAACCTTAGTTTGAAGAAAGCCAGTGGTGACCTCTTGTTTGTCAACACCTTATCCTTTTACTTTTTTTTTTACAATTTTTATAATCGTAGGAAACACTGGACAGGTAGAGCATTGATATACAAACAAAAAACAACTTTAATTTGACACAGGCCAGTCACATTGAGTGTTTTTACAGCATGCTTACATTATAGGCCAGCTGTTCCAACTACTGCAGTAAAAAGATAGCTATCTGATATCTGTGCACAAACAAGACATGCTTTTTCCTTCTGTTAACATCCACTGCTATAGACAATTTTCTTCTGATTGTCTTCTTAAATATACAGTAGGCCATGGCTGGCTAAGGCAACATGTGGCTCTCCAGCTGTTGTTAAACTACAGCTCCCGGCAGGCTTCGCTTGTCTCTAGAGAGAAACAGGTTTCCTAAGACTTCCACAAGCAACAGGTGATCAAGGTGCAAATGTCTACCTGGTGTAAATCTGTGTTAATGAGAATTTCATAAGAGCTACCTGGGATGCAACTGATCAGAACATCTTTTGCAACAGTTGAGCAAATATCAGGAAATGCAGAGCTTACTAGAAGGAAATAATAAGTGTCTGGGGATATTGGAAGCAAGCCCATGATTAAACTCAGAAATCGACCAACAAACTGGACTGCATTGCATATACACATTAGGTGAGTTGGACCAAAGATTGTGGTAATTTCCAGCGCTATAGTGGCATGAGACAAAAGATCAGATTTATTTTATTTATACAAATAAAATAAAAATCAGTGATGTCCTATTTTATCAACTCAGAGTGCAGAACAACTGTAAATAGTCACTTCCCCCCTTCCTGCCGAGGACAATTGTTAGCTTTCAGCGCTGTCGCGCTTTGAATGACAATTGTGCGGTCATGCAACACTGTACCCAAACTACATTTTTATAATTTTCTTCCCACAAATAGAGCTTTCTTTTGGTGGTATTTGATCACTTCTGCGGTTTTTCATTTTTGCCCTGTAAACAAAAAACCATCCGTTAAAAAAAAAAAAAGATTGAAAATGATAGGCGGCACTGATAGGTGGCACTGGATAGTCCACACTGATGAGGAGCTACTGACAGGCATTACTGAGTGGCACTGATTGGCACTTTGGGGCACTGACAGGCATTACTGATGGGGCATTGATTGACACTTTTTTAGGCACTGTTGTGGGCACTGATTGGCACTGTTGTGGGCACTGACAGGCATTTATTATGGGTTACAGGCTGGCAGGTGTTGGACACTGATTGGCACCTTTTGATGGGGGCTACGCTGATAATCAATGTGCTTATCAACACAGACTTCCCCCCCCCCCCCGACAGGGAGAGCGTGAACCGAGGAAAGCCTTTTACTGGCACTTCCTGGTTCACGCCGTGATCAGCTGTTATAGGCCACAGCTTCATACCATGATCGGAGTTGCGGTGTGTTAGATTGACACACAGCACCTCCGATCGCCGTGCTGCGCACCGGCTGTGATATCCTGATCACGTCATATGACAACCGGTCAGGATATCACAACTACTTTGCCACCGTCTTTCTGCTATATGGCTAGCAGCAAGTGGTTATTATAGGTCTAAACCCTAAATGAGCGACTTTTTGTCTGCTAAAACACTGTGTCAAACAGTGGCCTTTTTTAATAAAATACTGGTGAGTTTTTTAGCTTTTTTTTTTGCTTCCCTTTTTTATTACCTAAGTCCTTCTAATCTCCACCATATTTGCATGCACTTGGTCCAGCATCAGCTGTACATCATTGCTCTGGGCTAGGCTACTAACGGTAACAGCAGTGAAAATAGATACATCTCTAATGATATGTAATGAGTTGTAGAAGTAGAGCTGCATTATTGCTACAAGTACAATCATCATACAGTACCTTTACATGCAGTTCACAATGATAAACCTTAGAATTGGTTGAACTTTAGCATTCCCAGGAGCCCCAAAGTAAAAACAGGTGCACGTGACCGACCCAATATTCCAGCATCAAAAAAATCATTCAGCAACATTTATTTTTTCTGCATCGAATTAAGAGCAGTCTCTCCATTCTGCTGAAGTACAATGTCATCTGAGTTCAAGAAAGTCCCAATGGTATGATGACCTAAAAGATAGGATGATTTGTCACTCTTTGCTGTTCTGCCAGCTTAAAGTAGATGTAAACCCTTTACTATACCCAATGAAGTGAACAGCCTCTGATGATACAAGGAGATTAAACAAATCTCCCTACATAAGTTTTACATGCATATCTGCTGTCTTCAGCTTTCTATAATATTTAGAAAGTGAACAAAATAGGTGAGTTGGAAGCTCTGATGCACAAGGAGAGCTATGATGTAATCGATATTGCTGAAACTTGGCTTCATTCCTCACATGACTGGCCATACACTCTTTCAGAGAAACAGGGTAAAAAGGAAAAGTGGCAGGGTCTGTCTCTATGTGAGAAGTGATCTCAAAGTGAGTGTGAATGAGGACCTAATTAATATGGCTGAAGCATTATGGGTGGAACTGCATATAGATGTGCGCAGTTCAAAGTTAATCATTGGAGTTTGTTATAGACCACCCAATGTTAATGAGGAGGTGGAGACTCAGCTCCTTGCACAAATGGAAAGGGCTGCAAGGGCTGGGACGGTGATAATAATGGGGGATTTTAACTACCCAGAAATTGACTGGAGTAATAGCGCTGCTGGATCAGTTAAAATGCAAAAATGTTAAAACCTATTACAGGACAATTTTATAGTCCAGTTTATTGAGGCCCCAACTAGGAATGATGCTCTGTTGGACCTGGTAATCTAAAACCATGCAGAGCTTATTACTAATGTTCATATAAAGGAACATCTGGGTAGCAGTGACCATAACATGATTTCATTTGATGTTCGCTGTAAGCAAAAAACACAAATACGGGAAAGATAAAAACACTTAACTTTAAGAGCGCAAATTTTCCAAGGATGAGGGCTGCTCTCCAGGACTTAGACTGGGAGGGAATATTAGCATCAATGAACACAGAACAGAAATGGGAATTCTTCAAAAAGACTGTTTGTGAACTCACTGCAAAATATATTTCCATGGGCAATAAGTTTAAAAGGCTAAAAATAAAACCTACGTGGCTCACAGCCTATGGTAAAAAAGCTATAAACAATAAGAAAAGAGCTTTTAAAAAATATAAAAATGAAGGAACACTATTGTCGTTTAAGTGTTACAAAGAATATAACAGAATATGTAAAAAGGAAATCAAGGATGCAAAAATTCAAAACAAATGACATTGCAAAAGATAATAGGACAAACCCCCAAAAATTCTTAAAATATATTAATAGTAAAAAGGTCAGGTCTGAGCATGTAGGCCCTTTACAAATTTATTAAATACATTCTTCAGTTCTGTGTATACAAAGAAGCATGGGGGAGCTCAAGTCCATAATGGGGATGGTATTGGCACAGCCCCAAATGATCCACAATGGCTCAAAAGTGATATGCTCCAGAAATATTTTGACAGAATAAAGGTCGATAAAGCACCTGGACCAGATGCCATCCACCCACGGATCCTAAAAGAATTGAGCTCTGTCATTTCAAAGCCATTGTTTCTAATTTTTAGGGACTCATTAATGAAGGGAATAATACCACTGGATTGGTGTAGGGCCAATGTGGTGCCTATATTTAAAAAGGGAACAAAGTGCTTACCAAGTAACTTTAGACCTGTTAGTTTAACTCCTATAGTCAGGAAGATACCGGAGAGTTTAATAAAAGACCACATAGATGAGTTCTTGCTGGAAAAAAATATTTTAAGCAACAGACAGCATGGGTTCACGAAAGACAGAAGTTGTCAAACAAATCTGATTTCTTTTTATGAAGAAGTAAGTAAAACATTGGACAAGAGGGGTGGCTGTGGACATGGTATACTTGGATTTTGCAAAAGCGTTTTGAAACCGTTCCCCACACACGGCTAATGTTATAAATGATTTAGGGTCTGGGATTAAAAGTACCATTTCAGTATTTGCAGATGACACCAAACTATGCAGTGGAATAACAACCTTACAGGATGTCTCTAATTTACAAGCCGACCTCAATACACTGTCTAATTGGGCGACTATGTGGCAGATTAGGTTTAATGTTGATGAATGTAAAGTTATGCACTTGGGGGCTAAGAATATGCACGCATCATACATACTAGGGGGAGTACAACTGGGGGGATCCGTAGTGGAGAAGGATCTGGGGGTTTTGGTAGATCATAAGCTCAATAATAACATGCAATGCCAAGCTGCTACATGAGTGTCCGGAGGCACGATGACGTCATTCCCGCCGTTTACAGCATGGGCTCTGAAGGTCCAGCATGGTATGCTAGACTTTCAGAGCACAGGCTGCATGCAGTGTAAATATCTCTTAAACAATGCAAGTTTAGGAGATATTCTCAGTACCTACAGCTAAAGCCTTACCTGTAGGTACAAGTGATAAAACTGCGTTTACTACCACTTTAATACCTTTCCACTAAACATATGTTGCTGCATGAATGACTAGCTTTTTATATTTCTATGCATCAACTAAGAACTCAGTACCACACAATATAAGACATTGGCATGTGCACAAGGACACATTCCTGTGTATAAACTGGCCACAATTAACCATTGTGTGTACCCATGCTATGTTTGACATTTCCACCTTGTGGAAACTCATCTATGTGTGGGGCAATGGGCACACTCTTCTGCGCAGACCCTAAAGCTTGATGGATCTCGTTCAAAATAGCACTACAAAAGCCTATATCTGAATAAACAAGCCATGATGCCAGCTGAAAAGCAGATGAGATGCTAATTAGATGTATCACTCCATGTTGCTTTACTAAAAATTACTAAAAATAAGTAGCAGTGCGGTGCTTGGAGGTACAGGTGTCATGGGGAGATTAGTTTGTTTCCTTGTTAGAAGCCCAGCATCAATTCTTCTACTTTGGTTTTAAAGTGTTGTAAAATCAGAAGCACTAGATATAAATAAATAGCCTAATTTTTTTGTGTTAAAAACTAAACCAATGTTTGACCATATGCCACCATGGCCAAAAATCACTGTACTCACACTGTGTCACTAAAGATTCTGGAGCAAACTAAAAAGATTCTCTTTTTTTTTTTTTTTTTTTCTTTGTGGCATCTGGATAAACACGGATGTTAATGTTATGCATCTTATGAAGAAAAATAGCATGAGGTCACCAGTAAACAACAGTTGGCTCTATTTATCCAGATTGAAGGCTGGATGTGTAGGACTTCCCTTTGATTCACTCACTCCTTAATTAAAATAAATATTTTATTTTGAGGTAAATCACATTTTGTAGCTCGTGCAAATAAATCTCCACCTAGCCTTGACTTTGGGAATATTGGTGAGACTTGCTACAGACTCCTCTCTCTCTCTCTCTCTCTCTCTCTCTCTCTCTCTTCTTTTTAATCATTCTTTTTTAATAGGAGTGTACACATCTGTCTTCGTACCCAGCAGCTTTTCTGGCCCAAAACAGATCCTTTGTGAGTTTCCCCAACTGAGCTCAGCAGGATCTTTGTCAGCTGCAAGATTTATGTCATCTTTTTCAGGCCTGAGAACTGTTCCTACAGCCTTCTACATCTGGACTTCATTTGGAAGACATTAAGTGTACTAAAAAGCACAATTTGGTAAAGATCTTTATAGATGATTATTTTAAAGAAACAGAAGAAGCAGAAACTGTTTAGCATATAGGTGAATGATTCTGTTACCTTGATTTTTTTTCCCTACAAAAGGCACAGTTACCCAACTTACCAAGATCAAAAACATTTTTGAGTCATTTACTGTTACTAGGTGCCCTGAGAATCTGAACACCATATATCTTGTTAATGTTTGATGAAATGTTCTTTCATGCATCCAGGTGCTGCATGATCCCACTTTATTAGATCGACTTAACGCATCGATAATCATCACAACAAGAGTTAGTAGACCCAGCAATTGAGAGTTCAGAGTGAAGAATGAGGATTTGGTGAACTGTGCCGAAGTCAAACCATTGCTTCACAGCCATTCAAAATGCACATCTTTATAACTAAGTAATGAAAGCTGTATAGCATTTTTTTCTACTTTTTTTTCTTTAAAAATAATGTTGATTCCTTCTTGGAAGATTCACTTGAGAATGTTCAGAATGTTCCTTTATATTGTATTGAGGTATGAAACAATTTTTTGCTAGACTGGGCTACTAGGTAAGCTATCTCCAGACTCTTGTGATCTCTGGTGATGGTGGAGTGTCAAGACCCTATTGTTTGTTTTGAGATATGGCAGAGTGTGCCTGTGTGCATTTCACGTGCTCCATAGATTAAAGCCTTGTACACACTACTAGTATTTTTTTGTTCAACCCAGCAGAGCGGAAAAGAAAACCTGACAGCTCAGTAAGTACAGCGATTTTCCCTGCTTAATGATTGTGTTCTGATGGAGGCCCAACATCACCTGCTAAAACACTCTCGTCAGCCCTCTCAGTCATTAGCTGAGAGCGCTGATCGGGAGCCGGTCGTCAGACCTATTTAGGTCAATCCCCTTCGACAGAAGCCAGCCAAACGGCAGTACACAGTGGACGAATGTCGGCCGGTTTCTATTGAATGTCCCGATGCCATTCGACATTTGGCCCATGTGTACTAGGCTTAAAAGTGACCATTTGAGTTTGTGATCAAATCTGCATTCAATTGCCCTTTAATGCTGGCAGGTTAAAGGATAAGTTCAGCTTTGAGAACATGTTACATGTTTAACCCATTTTTAGGGTGGAACGTGTAACATGTTCCTGCTCCTGCAGGGGTTCGGCGATCCGAGCCCTGTGTGTGACAGCAGTACAGGGAGAAGTTCCCTGTACCGGCTGTCACATTTTGAAAAGAGCGCGGCCGTGTGGGGTTCTGTGAATGAATGAATGAACTTGTTGTGAATCTGCAGTAATGTTTCAGCTTAGGGACCTCGCTCTCACATCCGCATGTTAAGTAATCTTCTCTCAGCATGGCTCCACCACAGCCTCTAACAGGAAACACTATTTAACTCCGTGCACTGCAAGCCAGCTTTGCCCGAGCAACAGTTGTGTTTAGGCTTCTGTGACGTCCTGCTGTATGTTATCTCTGACTTCCGTGTACCGACCTTGGCATGTCCCTCTGACCATTCCTGTCTGCTAGTAACCCTGACCTTCCTGTGTCCCTCTGACCATTCCTGTCTGCCAGTAGCCTCGACCTTGGCTTGTTCTCCTGACTATCCTGTGTTTAACCCTGAACTGCTGCTTCTGCTCTGTCCAGCAGACCCAGTCCGTGAGCATGAGCTGAGAAACCCCAGGGCCACGACCTGGAGTCGGCTGCAACCAAATCCATCCTCACCACTAGAGGCTCTGGTGAATACCTGCTGGCTCTTAGACTCTGCGTCCTGGGGAATTTTACACTCTAGCTTCCTGCTTGGTCCGTGTCAGTGTCCGGGTGGAGCTGCTTTCCTAACCTCCCAGAGCTCTCCAGGTGCCGACATCCTTTATGACTGTTCTTAATAAACTAACACGGTGCTGGTGAGCGCTGTGGTAGTTCATTGATTCTTCCTGTCAGTATTGAAACTGCCTGCCTGTATGATGTACAGACAGACAGCTCATACCGACAGTCTGCGGGGGACCTGCTTGGCACCAGCGCTTTTGCTGATCACTGGTGCAATACTTTCCAAGCTCCTAAAAAAAATAGTAAATGTACAATGCACATTTGTTTTACCTGCAACAAATGTGCATTTATTTTATTTTTTTTAAAAAGGTGAACGTATCCTTCAAAGCCCAATTGCAATGTTGGTAAAATTTGCTTTAGTATCTTTCTTCAGGATGCAGCAAAATAATAATTTGACAGTGTCTTACCTTTTTTCCTTGATAAACCACTACCCCCAGTGTAGAAAACCCTGCCTCCTGCCAGTAGACCACAGAGAATGATCCTTTGGGGGAGGGTTGAGTCAGCTTTGCGGAGGGGCAACAAAGTACCATGGGATATGTAGTCTTTTTTATTACTAGCTTTGCATGTAGCACTGATATAATAATGCTAATTATATGTAGCACCAGTCTTCTGGATGTTTTAGCAGCTGGCAGTGTCTTACAACAGCTTCATTTAATTACTAATCGCAACCATCACTTCTGCTAGATGGTGTATAGAAGAACCAGGTAAAATTTTACTTTAACTCCAATCAGGTAACTATGACTATAGCTAATATCTCACTGGAATTTCATTTTTGAAATCATAAATAGGGATGTCCCGAATTGATGCTGCTATCCGACTGACTAACTTGGTTTAGCTTGGGTATCAGCTGGAAGATATTCCACCCTACTCTGGCTTCACCTGTGCTTCTTATATTTGTATATTTAGGCCAAAGTAACAAGACCATTTAACTCCCACCACTCTCCCTTCTCACCAGAATCTTATACTCATTGTTTCTTTGCTCCTATACCTTTCTCTTTACTCCCAGCAGCAATGAAGTGAAGAAGAGGTGAAAATATGCTGCTGGACAGGGGGTAGAGTACATTGTTTCTTTGCCCTGAACAAGTAAAGTAAAGAATCCGTTTTAATTCAAGGGGAAACACTAGTCGTGCCTAGGGGCTGGGGGAGGTGGGGTTAGCCAAATATAAATTGAATCAGAGATCTTAACAGGCCATTCCTGCAGTGATTAGAGATACTGTGAATTACTATCTGATGTAAAGGAACTCCATACTTAGAGAAATGAAGACTGACGTGGCTGACCTTCTTCTGAAACTGCTCATTGAATGACTCTCTCTAGCATCAGTACTTTGACACGGGGACCTGGAAAAAACTAGCAGACTGGGCAAAATAGACCCATGTCAGAGCTTCTTCTATGTAAAAATATTCCCAGTCATTGGCTTAAAGTACTGAAGCCATTTGGTTAAATTGGCATCTAGAAACCAAGTATTTAAGCAGGAGAGGTCAGCAATGGCAGCCTCCATACTTCCTCAGTAGACGCTTTCATTACGGTGACCATGGATGGTACAATTATGAGACAGATTAGATTAGTTTGGGCCAAATATTACTCATTGTAATCTTAATGTTTATAGGACAGCCCCAGATTGACAGATGTTCTATCTGATGTTGAACAGTTGTAGTGACCATTGTGTGTGTATACAGCCTTGATTTTATGCAAGAAAATTCAGAAAAATTCAGCAACAACAGTAAACATCTTGGTCTTGCAGATGACCAGCCTGTTACTGTTCAGGTCACCTTGAGCTACAAGCCCATGTAGAGTTGCCTGACCTACTCCTAATGTATATGGACACTCGTTGGGCTTGTTAGGTGCAACTTGATGTGTTTTAATAACCATATCCATATTTAGCTTTGCTGTCTGGTTTCAAATTTTTAAATCATTTTTTAGCTGAATGTATATCTGGATGGTCTACAAATGTGGTCCCCAAACAGCTTTTTCTCATAAACTTATTATACAAACAAATTGACGTTAGACTGAGATATAAGCCAGCCATTGCTACTCTTGGAGAGCGTGCTGTAGTTATGACAGATAAGCATAACCATGTGTATGATGTTAAACACATGGAAGCACTACAGAGACTAATTATTCCACATAGCCTTTCTTTGTAATTGTGCTTGTGAAAATCTAAACACCACTACATACTCATGGATTGGTGGAGAATTGGCAAAAACAAAGCTTAACACCTATATCGGTGGTCAATGAGGTAAAGATTTTGAAATAGTTGGTAGATGAGGCAGCTCATTTAAACTGTACCCACACCCCCATCACCACTACATGTGCTTCGGTCACTGTTTATAAAACATTCAATTGAGATGTTTTAGGGAGTTTCCAAACAGTTGATACATCTCATCCATGTACTTTTGACAGTTATTTAAGGACCACCATCTGGCAGCTTCCCAGCCTATTACACTCAAAGGTGGTTTCATTAGTTAACACTTGTCAACTCACCTGGTAATGGTATGGACTTTCTTACTTTATGAGATGGCAATCACAAAGTACTTAATTGAATTTAGCCTTTAATATGTAGATTATATATATATATATATATATATATATATATATATATATATATAATGTCCAGCACCAGTCTTTTTCCAGGTTAAATGATACCCTGTGTCATCCAGCCCACTTCTTCTGAACCATACCTTCATGTACGCACCAGTCTTGGCCCACAGTACTCTTAGACAGCACAGTGGTCATAGGAGAAAGGGAACATCCATGCCTTAACCAGAAAGCCAAAAGACTGCAGGGGAAAAGGTATAGTGCCTTTCAAAAGTATTCACCCCCCTTGGCTTTTTACCTATTTTGTTACATTACAGCCTTTAGTTCAATGTTTTTTAATCTGAATTATGTGTGATGGATCAGAACACAATAGTCTAAGTTGGTGAAGTAAAATTAGAAAAATATATACATAAAACTATTTTTCAGAAATAAAAAAACTGATAATTGGCATGTACGTATGTATTCACCCCCTTTGTTACGAAGCCCATAAAAAGCTCTGGTGCAACCAATTACCTTCAGAAGTCACACAATTGGTGAAATGATGTCCACCTGTGTGCAATCTAAGTGTCACATGATCTTTCATTACATATACACACCTTTTTGAAAGGCCCCAGAGGCTGCAACACCTAAGCAAGAGGCACCACTAACCAAACACTGCCATGAAGACCAAGGAACTCTCCAAACAAGTAAGGGACAATGTTGTTGAGAAGTACAAGTCAGGGTAAGGTTATAAAAAAATATCCAAATCTTTGATGATCCCTAGGAGCACCATCAAATCTATCATAACCAAATGGAAATAACATGGCACAACAGCAAAACTGCCAAGAGACGGCCGCACACCAAAACTCATGGACCGGGCAAGGAGGGCATTAATCAGAGAGGCAGCACAGAGACCTAAGGTAACCGTGGAGGAGCTGCAGAGTTCCACAGCAGAGACTGGAGTATCTGTACATAGGACGACAATAAGCCATATGCTCCATAGAGTTGGGCTTTATGGCAGAGTGGCCAGAAGAAAGCCATTACTTTCAGCAAAAAACAAAATGGCACGTTTTGAGTTTTGAGAGAAAAGGCATGTGGGAGACTCCCAAAATGTATGGAGGAAGGTGCTCTGGTCTGATGAAACTAAAATTTAACTTTTTGTCCATCAAAGAGAACGCTATGTCTGGCGCAAACGCAACACATCACTCAAAGAACATCATCCCTACAGTGAAACATGGTGGTGGCAGCATCATGCTGTGGGGATTTTTTTCAGCAGTCGGGACTGGAAAACTGGTCAGAGTTGAGGGAAAGATGAATGGTGCTAAATACAGGGATATTCTTGAGCAAAACCTGTACCACTCTGTGTGTGATTTGAGGCTAGGACGGAGGTTCACCTTCCAGCAGTACAATGACCCCAAACACACTGCTAAAGCAACACTTGAGTGGCTTGAGGGGAAACATGTAAATGTGTTGGAATGGCCTAGTTAAAGCCCAGACCTCAATCTACTAGAAAGTCTGTGGTCAGACTTAAAGATTGCTGTTCACAAGAGCAAACCATCCAACTTGAACGAGTTGGAGCAGTTTTGCATGGAGGAATGGGCAAAAATCCCAGTGGCAAGCTCATAGAGACAGGGGAAAATTGCATGGGATTTGAGTGATGCAGAGCCACTACGCTCAAACTGATAGCAGCTTGCCACATTGGATTTCTATCAGGAAACATAGTTGAAGTGCCTTACCTTTTTTATTTTCTTCACACATTTTTTGTCTAAAGAATAGTTATAACCCCCACAATAGGATAGGGAAGCTGTAAAAAGATGGTTGTTGCTAATTTTGTGTAGCTCAATATATGCACAATAAGCCTATATTTTCAGTAAAAAAGACATAATTAACTTTAATGCACACAAACATAACATTTTTTTAAATAGATGCCAACTCTCAAAATCGCATGCACCTGAAAAGCGGTGACAAACTATGACATTATCCAATGATTGATACAGTTCATGAGGAGATCACCAATGCACAAAAACCTCCCCCATGCAACACCCCATGTCCACAGATACAATCATTACTTCCCTCATTCAACCCTGCTACTATTACTGAGGTTGCTAAACTTTTATCTAACACTCATCTAACCACCTGCCCCCTGGATCCTGTTCCCTCGCAAATGCTACGCTCACCCTCTGACTCGATTCTACACTCTCTAACTCACATTTTCAACCTCTCCCTCTCTTGTGGCATCTTCCCAAACTCTCTAAAACAGGCGCTAGTCACCCCCATACTTAAAAAGCCCTCACTGGACCCCACCAATCTCAACAACTTACGTCCCATCTCCTTACTCTCCTTCTCCTCCAAATTTCTTGAAAGACTGGTCTACAACTGACTAAGCGACCATCTGACCATGAATAAACTTCTTGATCCCCTTCAGTCCGGTTTTCGCCCTCAACACTCCACGGAAACTGCTCTCCTTAAACTCTCAAATGACCTACTAATGGCTAAAGCTGATGGACACTATTCTGTACTACTTTTCCTGGATCTCTCTGCTGCCTTTGACACAGTGGACCACCCCCTCCTCCTCAAAAAACTCCACTCCTTTGGTCTGCGTGACTGTACTCTTCGCTGGTTCTCATCCTACCTATCCCACCGCTCCTTCAGCGTCACTTACAACTCTACTTCCTCCTCTCCTCTTCCTTTCTCCGATGGGATCCCCCAAGGTTCTGTTCTTGGACCTCTCCTTTTCTCAATCTACACCACCTCCCTGGGTCAGTTGATTGCCTCCCACGGCTTTAAATATCATCTCTACGCTGATGACAACCAAATCTATCTCTCCACCCCCCAGCTCTCTCCATCTGTCTCCTAACGCATTACCAACTTACTAGCAGACATATCAGCCTGGATGTCACATCACTTCCTCAAACTCAACCTATCCAAAACCGAGCTCATGATATTTCCTCCCTCAGGTGCCACTTCCCCTGATTTCCCTGTCAATATCAACGGCTCAACTATCAACCCATCTCCCCACGCCAAGGTCCTAGGTGTAATCCTGGACTCTGAACTAACCTTTTGACCCCACATTCTATCACTATCCAAAACTTGCTGCCTCAATCTCCGCAACATCTCTAAGATACGCCACTTCCTAACCAATGTCACCACAAAGCTTCTAATCCACTCCCTGGTCATCTCCCGCCTCGATTATTGCAACTCCCTCCTCATTGGTTTACCTCTAAATAGGCTATCCCCACTTCAGTCCCTCATGAACGCTGCTGCCAGGCTCATCCACCTCACAAATTGTTCAGCGTCTGCTACACCCCTCTGCCAATCCCTCCATTGGCTGCCACTCAGTCACCAAATTAAATTCAAGATACTAACTATAACTTACAAAGCCATCCACAACCTGGCCCCCAGCTACATCTCTAACCTAGTCACAAAATACCAACCTAATCGTTCTCTTCGCTCCTCCCAAGACCTCCTGCTCTCAAACTCCCTTGTCACCTCATCCCATGCTCGCCTTCAGGACTTCTTCAGAGCCTCCCCCATCCTTTGGATTGCTCTACCCCAATCCGTCCGATTTTCTCCTACTTTATCCACTTTCAGACGATCCCTGAAAACTCATCTCTTCAGAGAAGCCTATCTGGCCCCCACCTAACAACTGTACATTTATCTTCTCAATCAGCACATCACCCACAGTTATTACCTCTTGCATCTCTTGACCTTCCCTCTTAGATTGTAAGCTCTAAGGAGCAGGGCCCTCTGATTCCTACTGTATCAAAGTGTATTGTATTTGTACTGTCTACCCTCAAGTTGTAAAGCGCTACGTAAACTGTTGGCGCTATATAAATCCTGTATAATAATAATAATGACATTCAAAATTTTACATAGGTAGTGTTCTACAAACTTATGCAGCTCATCAAAATAGTGTTCGCTGTGAATGATGGCCTTCATTTTATTCCCTTAACTAAGGCATGCACAGAAATACCCAATATGTGTTGTGCAGTAAGTTTTTACATACATGTGTGCGTCCTAGGTGCACAAAGTCCATCCCTTTATTTATTTATTGACCGTATTCTCATTATAAGGGAGCTTACAATAGTAACGTGATCACAATAATGTAATAGCGTTATGGAGGTGACAAATACTCTTTATTGAAACATTAGGGTTCTCCCCTGTACTTTGCCTTAACAGATCGCACTGTACTTGATCTGTTGTTCTATGGGGCAGCACAGGGGAGAGTGCTTCCAGGCTTTCTGCACAGAGGCATCGGGCATCAGATCTCTCCTCCATACTCCTCAACATTCATTTTGAGATTTTTGTTTGTTTTTTTTGTGGTCCAGGAGGAGCAGGTAAGCCCAGGAGACACGTAGCAGAAGTCACTCTGATCACTTCACCATTAAAGCCTTGGCTGATAAAATTAAAAACAAACTGTAGCTATGAACTCATTTTAACCCTTTCAATGCCATGTTTGATACATGTCATTGGCAGTGAAAGGGTTGAAGGGATAAAACATGATTATATGTGCGTGTATTGTGGAGATGTACCAAATAATATACTTATGGTGGGGAAGACCAAAATTCCCTTTATTCTTAATATTTTTTAACCACTTGCCTACCAGGCACTTATACCCCCTTCCTGCCCAAGCCATTTTTCAGCTTTCAGCGCTGTCGCACTTTGAATGACAATTGCGTGGTCGTGCTACACTCTACGCAAACAATTGTTTTATCATTTTGTTCACACAAATAGAGCTTTCTTTTGGTGTTATTTAATCACTGCTGGGTTTTTTATTTTTTACACAAAAAAAATGACCAAAAATTTTGAAAAACTATTGTTTTTTACTTTTTTTCCTGTCAGTAAATTTTTCACCTTCACTGATGTGCGCTGATGAGGTGACACTCATGGGCACTGATGAGGCGGCACTTATGGGCACTAATATGCCGCACTTATGGGCACTGATAGGTGGCCCTGATATGTGGCACTAGTGGGCACTGATAGGCGGCATTGATGGATGGCACTGATGGGCGACACTGATGGGCATTGATCGACAACAGTGATGGGCACCACTTATAGGCGGCACTGATTGCCAGCACTGACTGGCATCGCTAATGGGCACTGATCGGTGGCACTTGTGGGCACTGATTGCTGCCACTGATGGGCACTATATGCTGGCATTGCTGGGCAATGATTTTTGACACTGCATTTGTTTATTGTAATCAGGGCACTTACGATCAGTGCCCTAATTACATCCCTAGATGGCCCCCTGTGAGGAGATGCCGCTGATCGGCTCTCCTCTCCTCACACTCTGTCAGTGTGAGGCGAGGAGAGCCAATTACTGGCATCTCCTTGTTTACATGTGACCGGCTGTGATTGGACACAGCTGATCACATAGTTAAAGAGCCGCAGACACGGCTCTTTACAGAGATCAGGGTCGCGCCGCATCCTAGCAACGCGGCTTGGCCGTGATCATATGACGGCGGCCCAGAACGAGAGCTGCACCGCCCCGTTGTCATTTGACGGTGGGCGGGCAGCAAGCAGTTAAAGTGCATGTATCAATGAGAGCTTACTTTCTGTTGTTAATCATTTATTTTACCACACCTCCAGCAGGGCACCTTTTGTAGTTTTCCTAATGATAGGAACATATTAACCATACAGTATATACACAAGGCACACACTGGATCAGGAGTGCTTAATTCTACACTATTGAGTATATTTCAGTAAATGATGACATAACTTGTTGAAGAAAACATTACCTCCTATCTTTCACGTAATTTGTTCTTTGCTTATGATGGAAGGCTTAGCCTATACTGGCACTTCAGCTCAGTTGAACAAACTAAACACAAAAAGAGTGAGGTTAGACGATTTTGATACTGTTTTCTAAATGTTGACTGATACAGGGAGAGATAGAAATTAAAACCTTTACCAGAGAAATTTACCTCCTGCTGATACGTCTACATATTTATAAAGTAAAACTTAGCCAAAAAAAGCAGTGTCCTGCTGGCATCTGCTTTTTGGCACCACTAAACCATCTACAAAAGTCATACATAAAATTTGTAAAAACATCTGTTTTAAAACCTGTGGGAATTAGCCCACAATAGCGCTGTAAAATGGTTTGAGAGTAAAGTATCTTTTTATGTATTTGTGTAAATAATGGACGAGAAACCATGTGTTTTAATTAACTGGAGGGCGCTTACTTTCCCCACCATTTGCCAATCTCTTATTAACCTTTCCGCTGCTCCGGAAAATGTCAGATGAATTTTGTTTCTCTTTAACGTGTCAAGGCTGAACAGTTCTCATCAGCAGGAGACAACTTTTCAAACACTGTTCGAGGGGTATCAAACATAATTAAAAAGCATTCCCCCTTCAGTGTTTTTGACACAGTTTGTGCATTTGGCACCATGCTCCATTTTGTTTCAGTCCGTAATCATTGGTTTGACTCTCCAGCATAGTCATAATGACTCCCCTGGGTTTGTGTACTTCATTTTAGCTTTGTGTTACCTTATTTGCCCCCCCCCCCCCCCCCCCCCGGTGTATCCCATAACAAAACATTTTGTCCGATTATCAACATTTTAAAGTTTCTGATGTGTTAATTACAAGAAAGTAATTCAATCTATTGTTTAGGAAGTGGCTTAATATGATATATACATTGAAAGAAAATGTATAGTTCTGTTTTTTTTTTGGGGGGGGGGGGGGTTTGGTGTTTTTTTTTTATAGCTATACATATAAATAGATCCTAATGTTTGATTCAAATAGTTCTTTCAATGTAAACTAATGTTTTAAAAATCCTTGTTTCTATTTATAGGTTATAATTATATATGTAAATGGGGGCAGCCATATTTACAAAAGAATGGGACTTTATATGAGACATGTCACTGAATAAATATCTAGTTTATGTTCATCATGAAATTGTTTATTAATTCCAAATCAAGTTAAAACATATTAATAATCTTTGGTAAAAGACAGTTTACTTGTATACACATACAATTATTATACAAAGTAAAATACAACATGATTAGCAGTACAATTTCATAGATCATTCATCCATTAATAAACATAAGCAATTGCTCTTAGTGAGCCAAACTTGCGTGGGCATCAGTTCAAAGTGTACTCGACACACGTTTCATGGCTCATGCCACTAATCAGGAGTGAAATGCTCTGAAATTAAATCAATAACATATCTATAAATATAGGATACCCTTTAAAAAGAGAACCATCTCTCAAAAAAAGGGGGGTCTATAACTTACAAAATAGCGACGCCCAACCTATATCTAAGGGAAGACAGGGGACGGGGATGATGATCCCCCCCCCCCGGGACTGAGGTAAACAAATCCCATCCAAACCGGGGACAGCAGCCAGGTGAGGACCAGGCGACCATATCACAACCATGTGAATCTTGTATGTGCTTGACAGCCCACACTGTGCCCTGCAAGGATATGTGTAAATGTGTGTTGAGTACACTTTAAACTGATACCCAAACAAGTTTGGCTCACTAAGAGCAATTGCTTATTGTTATTATTAATGAATGAATGATCTATAAAATTCTACTGCCAATCATGTTGTATTTTATGTTGTTTAACCCCTTCCCGCCGACCGTACGCAGATATGCGTACTCGGCTTTCGTGGGTTATACCGGGATGATGCCCGCAGCTGCAGGCATCATCCCGGTACCGTTGTTTACAGCGGGCGATCGGCTACCCAAGTATAACAACCGATGCGGCTAAAAGCCGCTCGGTTGTTATACCGGAGGAGCGGGAGGGGACATCCCCCCCTCCTGCCGCCTCCCGCCGCTGTTACCTGGCCTCCCGTGTGATCGGGAGGCCCAGTGTCCAATCGGGTACCTTCGGCGGCTGGGGGCGGGCTGGAACGAAGCTGTGGGCGGCTTCGTTCCAGTCTTCTCATTGTAAACGCGGAAGCGACGTCATGATGTCACTTCCCGTTTACTCGGCTGCCAATGGCGCCGAATTTTAAAAAGCATACAGTATTCAGAATCGCTGTTTTCGGCGATCTGAATACTTTGAAGTGTAAAGGAGGGATATGAGGGGTCTTTTTTAGACCCCCAATCCCTCCATAAAGAGTACCTGTCACCACCTATTACTGTCACAAGGGATGTTTACATTCCTTGTGACAGCAATAAAAGTAAAAAAAAAAAATTTTTTTTAAACACAATTTATAAAGTAAAAAAATAAATAAAAAAAAAAAAAAAATTTTTTAAAGTGCCCCTGCCCCCGCGAGCTCGCGCAGCGAAGAAAACGCATACGGAAGTCCTGCCCGCATATGTAAACGGTGTTCAAATCACACATGGGAGGTATTGTCTAGATCATCAGAGCGAGAGCAATAATTCTAGCCCTAGACCTCATCTGTAACTCAAACCTGGTAACCGTAAAAAAATTTTAAAGCATCGCCTATGGAAATTCATAGGTACCGTAATTTGTCGCCATTCCATGAGTGCGTGCAATTATAAAGGGTGACATGTTTGGTATCTATTTACTCGGCGTAACATCATCTTTCACATTATACAAAAAAATTGGGGTAACTTTACTGTTTGGATTTTTTAAAATTCATGAAAGTGTCCCTTTTCCAAAAATTTGCGTTTAAAACACCGCTGCACAAATACCGTGTGATAAAAAATATTGCAACAATCGCCATTTTATTCTCTAGATTCTCTGCTAAAAAAATATATATAATGTTTGGGAACTCTAAGTAATTTTCTAGCAAAAAATACGGATTTTAACTTGTAAACACCAAATTTCAAAAATAGGCTTAGTCATGAAAGGGATAATAACTGTAAGTGTATACATGTGAACTGTTATTTACAGTATATCATGTCTTTTACCAAAGATTATTGATAATTTTTAACTTGATTTGGAATTAATAAACAATTTAATGATCAATATAAACTAGATATTTATTCAGTGACATGCCTTGCATTCTTTCCTCTTCCTTTTTTTGTTTAAACATATATTAGGGATGGAGGTTTGCCATTGTCAGGTCACATTATTACATATTTACTAATTGCATATGCAGGCTCTGCTTGCTGCTTTGCAGTGCTAGAGCGTAATTGTACTTTACTGATCCATGTCATAATGCAAGTCTGTAAGCGTGCTGTATCATTAAAACGCATGCGCCCACTCACTGATTTTAATATAAAAAAAAAATTTAAATATGAAATTCACAAAACATATAGCGCCGACCGTACGCACATATGCGGCCTCGGCTTTAAGGGGTTATACCGGGATGATGCATGCAGCTGCATGCATCATCCCGGTACCGTTTTTTTAGAGTGGGCAGTCGGCTCTTCAGGGATAACAACCGATGTTGTTAAAAGCCCCTACACTGGAAGTATATAAAACAACCACTATATTGAATCAGCTCGTGTCAAAATTAATTGGTTAAATATAAAATGATCAAAAAACGATTCGTCCTTCGGACGGGCTACCTCCCATGTAGCAAAAGACACAATGGAAAAAATATATGAAGGGGGTTAAGAAAGGGGGGGGGGGAGGAAAAGAAGGGAAAGGGAAGAGAGGTGGGTACCTGACCCCTACACTGAACTATCTGACCCCTACACTGACCTACCTGATTCCTACTTCCTGCACTACTCACACTCCCCCACCCCTCCACCCACACAGCTCGATGTAGATCAGAGAGTCCATCCTCCTCCTTACTTCTTCATGGCTTCATCGTTTATCTCATTAGGGCTCTCGTCAGTAGCGGGTGGGCAGTATTGTTTAGGAGTCCCTGCTAGCGCCATTAAGGCCACTCCTTGCTGTCCCCCGCCTGCTGGGAGGTCAGCTAACACACCTCCCCCAATGCTCCCATGATCTCCACCGGGCCCCGCCCCACACCCTCCGCTGTACTCACACACAGGCCGCACCAGGGGGACAGGCTGGAGCAAAGGAGTCCCGGGGTTGGCACTGTCACGCATTACTGTGAGGAGGAGATGTGACAGCAGGGAGCTCAGTGGGACACATCGAGGGATTGGGCGGCATCTGCAGCAGATGTGTCCTGGCAGTGAATGGGGCTCACAGTGACCAGGAGAAGAGAACCAAGGTCACCCATGCCTGGAGCTTCACCGGGACAGTGACTGTGGCTGCACCCTAGGTGGTAGAGCGCCTTAGGTGGCTGCCTAGTTTGCCTAGTGGTAGCACCGGCCCTGCATATACTAGATGTTATGATGAATTAGCCTGTCACATACTTGTCCGAGGTGCCCAAGTATGGGCACCTCGGACAAGTATGTGACAGGCTGTGTCTTTTCAGGGGTGTCTGTTCGAGCACCCCTGAAAGTTGGGACAGGGATTGCAAGTGCAATGTTCCTGACAAAGCCATTCTTTTTTCTTGGCAATAAAGATAAATATTAGAATGGTGTTGCAAAGCACAGCACAGAAAGCAAGTGTGTTTTGGTATTGTATGTTTTACCAAGTGTTGTGAATAGGGCCTGTATGTTGCCCTGCCTGGAGTAACTCCAGTACCTACAGAAATCCTCAGTTCCTATGTAACTTGGTGATGAGTCCTTCATATTTGAGTATAAATTTCCATTAAATATGAATAAAAGTGTATGTCAAGCTAAAAATGTTTGTTTTTTTTGTGTTTGGATAGAGTGCAGCAGTGTTAGAACTTTTGTCGGGTTGTTACTGTTATCTGGAGATTTTGAGATCTAATAATTACAAAGTGTTTGTGTTGTGCAGACATTGAAGAACAAATGTTTTTGGAATAGATGTGGGTATTAATAAATTGGCTGTCACCATGTTCTAGTAGCAGCAGTTAAGAAGCAATGTGTGTATGCAACTTATATAATACATTACATGCAAAATACAGCATTCCCATTTCACTTAGTACAAACACAAAACTAGGTTACCTTTTTTCTTTCTCAAACTAAAAAGTCTTAGGTGAATAATGGTGAGATGGCTACTCTGGGCAAGAAGTTGCAGCCACCAATTGTTCACACTCCTGTTTCTAGGGCCTACTTTGCTCCATAGTGGCAGATTATACTTGTTTATATATTTTTATATCAATTGAAGACACACCAAGGATCTTTGGTGGAAAGATGAGTTGAGCACAACATTTGAATTAAATTCTTCTTCCTAAAACATTGACCGTAGCATATTTATTTAAAACAAACATCTGCCTCCTTGTACAGATGTCCAAATAATGTAAAGCTATTTTTTCCTTCACATGATTGTTATGAGAGTGGCACAACCAATCCCATGCGATTGGTTGTTCCTAGCATGTTTTGGTCACAGATATATTTAATGTCACAAAATATGTGGTCTGTCTATTGACAGCACCTCCTAAACTACCTTTCTCTTCATAATGCTAGGAAAGGAATGGTGAAAGGGATATGTAGACTTTTTTTAAATTACAATTGCCATGACATATTGTCCACCCTCTTGGTATTCCAATGCGTCCACAGAATATAATGGATATGTAAAATATACTGTGAGTGAAAGATTTTATACATAGGACTATATCAGGCAAGGACATTTCTTACTAACCTGGTTTTAATTCTCAGAAGCTGCAGATTGTGTGGCATCTCTTTTAAAATCTTCTAATATTCAGTATGCCCAAATTTCCTTATTAGTCTACAAGTCCTGTTGCTTTTTCCTCTCCTATCCAGTCCTCTTTGCTTTAATTTTTTTGTCTATTTCCTTCGTTGCATTCCTTATCCAGAAGTTATTATTATTTTTCCTATTGTCAGCACGTTGAAGGTTGGCAATAAACTGACTATATCAGGATGGCTTTGTTGCGGTTTAATTTTTGAAGCATTATTTTTTTATGTATACTGGTAATGCTTAGCACCAATCACTCTAAATGAATTATTTTCCTCAAAATTCTACAAACAATACCCCATAACGACAATGTGAAAGAAGTTTGAAATCTTTGCAAATTTATTAAAAATAAAAAACAAAACAATGACATGAACATAAGTATTCACAGCCTTTGCTTAATACTTTGTTGAAGCATCTTTGGCACCAATTGCAGCCTCAGGTCTTTTTGAGTATGATGCTAAAGGATTGGCACACCTATTTTTGGGCAGTTTCTCTCATTCTTCTTTGCAGAACCTCTCATGCTGCATCAGGTTGGATGGGGAGCGACAATGCACAGCCATTTTCAGATCTCTCCAGAGATGTTCAATTGGGTTTAAGTCTGGGCTCTGGCTGGGCCACTCAAGGAAAGTTGTCCCGTAGCCACTCCTTTGATATCTTGCCTGTTGGAAGATGAACCTTCTCCCCAGTCTGAGGTCCAGAGCACTCTGGAGCAGGTTTTCATCAAGGAGGTCTCTGTACATTGCTCCATTCATCTTTCCCTTGATCCTGACTAGTCTCCCAGTTCCCGCCACTAAAAAACATCCCCACAGCATAATACTGCCACCACCATGCTTCACTGTAGGGATGGTATTGGCCAGGGGATGAGCGGTGCCTGGTTTCCTCCAAACATTACGCTTGCCATTTAGGCCAAAGAGTTCAATCTTTGTTTCATCAGACCAGAGAATTTCATTTCTCATGGTCTGAGAGTCCTTCAGGTGCCTTTTGGCAGACTCCAGATGGGTTGTCATGTGCCTTTTACTGAGGAGCGGCTTTTGTCTGGCCACTCTACCATACAGGCTTGATTGGAGGAGTGCTGCAGAAATGGTTGTTCTTCTGGAAGGTTCATCTCTCTCCACAGAGAAACTCTGGAGCTCTGTCAGAGTGACCATCGGGTTCTTAGTCACCTCCTTGACTAAGGCCCTTCTCCCCTGATTGCTCAGTTTGGCCGGGCGGCCTGCTCTAGGAAGAGTGCTGGTGGTTCCAAACTACTTCTTCCATGTACAAATGATGGAAGCCACTTTGCTCATTGGCACCTTCAATGCTGCAGAAATTTTTCTGTACCCTTCCCCAGATCTGTGTCTCGGAGGTCTACAGACTATTCCTTGGACTTCATGGTTGGTTTGTGCTCTGACTTGCACTGTTAACTGTGGGACATTATATAGACAGGTGTGTGCCTTTCCAAATCATGTCCAATCAACTGAATTTACCACAGGCGGACTCCAATCAAGTTGTAGAAACATCTCAAGGATGATCAGTAGAAACAGGATGCACCTGAGCTTAATTTTGAGTGTCATGGAAAAGGCTGTGAATACTTCTGTACATGGGATTTTTTTTGTTGTTTTATTTATAATAAATTTGCAAAGATTTCAAACCATTTTCTTTCACGTTATTATGGAGTATTGTTTGTAGTATTTTGAGAAAAATAATGTATTTAATACATTTTGGAATAAGGCTGTAACATAAAAAAAATGTGGAAAAAGTGAAGCACTGTGAATACATTTTCTGGATGTACTGTATATGTCAGAGCCGCGTGCATGCTAGGAGTCTCCCAGCACACTGTGGGTTATCAAGAGGCAGCACAGCAGAAACAGCCTGCTTTGATTATCTATTTGTTTGGCTGAAACTTCAGACTGAACATCCAATATGGAATGAGCCACCCTTCTGATTTATCTATCTTGAGCTATTGAGTTTTGTAAATAGTGGGCTTCTTTTAGCAAAGCTAGAATGGCTAACCATTGAAAAAGGAAGAGTAGAGCTCCAACTGCTGGTTAAAAAGAACATATATATTCTAAAATTTATATTCATCTGACTACAAAAAGGCACTGGAAAATGAACTTCTTGACATTTTGTTTAACTTATTTATTACAGGTACTTATACAGCACTGTCAATTTTCCCAGCTCTTTACTCATATATATTGTACAGTCACATCAGTCTCTGCTCTCAAGGAGCTTACAATCTAAGGTCCCTAACTCACATTCATACATACAGTACATATACTAGGGCCAATTTAGACAGGAACCAGTTAACCTACCAGCATATCTTTGGCATGTGGGAGCAAACTGGAGTACCCAGAGGAAACCCACACAGGCACAGGGAGGACATGTAAACTACAGGCAGGTAGTGGCGTGGTTGGGAGTCAAACCGACGACTCCAGAACTGCTAGGCGGAAGGGCTAACCACTTCGCCACTGTGCTGCCCAATTTTTTTAACATAATAATTAAAAAAAACAAAGTTAAGATTTTTAAGATCCTTTAGAATTTGTTCCATCTTCACTGTACTCTGTTAAGCATATGCTGCTGGCGTTATGGTGAATGCTTCGTGAACACCAAATGTATTGGGGACCAGGTTGATGCAAACAGAACAATCAGAATGAAAGCTTGTATCAGCAACCATGTAGACTTTATAAATGTAAAACTTTTTAAATAATATGTAATCTTAACATGTTTGTTTTCTTTTACAGGCAGCTTTAAGTGCCTTGAAACAATTTTCAGAACAAGGACTTGATTCTGTGGATGGATCTCTCATGTCAGAAAATGGATTATTTGAGTAAGTATCCTAGTAATTCTGTTAGCTGTCATTATTTTCTCAGACCATCATTCATGGCTAATGTTTAGCGGTGCTTCTCCCATGAGGCTCCACAGATTTGTTGCCCATTCAAGATTGTTTCCAGTAGGAGGAGAATGATGCCTTTGACATTTTTAAATGGAAATCAACATATTTGGGCTGATTTTACAACTATTCGTTGCTATAATGCATTTTACTGCATTAAGATAAACACAAAACAAACCTCTCCAAGTGCTTCTTAGCTCACGCCCATCCGTTATGACCAGTTGCTGCTTCCGTTATTCTTTCCAGCAGAGAAGAACCAACAATATGAAGTATTCACCATACAACCTGACTGTGGAAAACTTGTATCTTAATTGTACAGGACACAGGGCTTTTATTCAAAGACCATTGGGTTATATGTAGGGGATAGGACCCTGGCAAAAAAACTTGATAGTGCACGGTCACATAGCCTCACCCACTTCACTAGACTGCAGTTTTTTGTCCTTAGATATTGGATCTCTTTTGAAGAAGTTTTTTCTTTTTAACCAATCATTTTTCTTCTGACATTTCTATCAACAGTTTACTGTGCTATCTAGCCAGTTACTGGATTGGTACATAGCGATGTTATATCTTGGGGACCAGAACCACTGTGTGGGACTGGCCTGTAAAGTTTCCTTCCGGCACTTGATCCAGTGTTAGGTTCTCACCTTGGCGCAAAGTGGCTAGTTAGCCAAAGGGTGCTATACAGGGCCAGGGTTGTGGTCCATCTTTATGGTTCCCAGACCCATTTGGAGTTTTACCCACTATGATGGGCAAAGCCTGGACCCTTAGCAGGCCCAGCAATGTACATAAGGTAAGGCAGGGTTTTCTGTATTTTGGAACAGTTCCTGGCTAATAGAAAACCTGCAGTACTTTGCACATAATATGCCTATGACTAAAGAGGAATAGGGATCTATACAATTTATTGTGTTACTCTCTGTTTTAATTGTCTCTTTTCAATCTCATAAGCCATTTTAAATTCAGAGTTTCTTTCCCCCATCCTGACTTAGTCTCAGGGTGACATGTCCCCCCACTACTGTACTTCTGCTCATCATTTCTACCAAAAACTTACACAGCACATTGTTTAGCTGTACTTCCCGGTGCCCTCTGCTACAGAGAAACAGCCACAGGAACATCAGCGCCAGGTATTTTGCAACTCCTGCATTACAGATAAGCAAACATACATTCCTTCTACACCCCATTTCCTGAGTACCCCGCTGGGAATCCTCTTACTTTATCAGTGGCAGATCAGAGGTGCAAGGGAGCTGGGACAAAGGTGCCAAATGTTCATTAATCAAGTGTTAGAACCTCCAAAACGTTTTGAGGATGAGATGGAAAAGAGGGATGGGGACGCAGATAGTGTAGCCAAAGCTGCAGAGGGTTTTTCAACCCAAGCCACAAGGTATGGCTTCTTGACAAAAGCTCTCAATTGTAAATACACTGATTGAGGTGGTACAAACTAGTTTTTGCCTATCAGCACCTGATTCTCCACAGCTAAAATAAGCCTGTGTGGACACTAAGAGGACTGCAAAATAAAGAAAAGCACTTTTACAATCCATGCACAGATTGAAATTGCACTACAAGAGGATCAGCCCAAACTTGAAAATAAATTCACTCCTCTTAAGCCTTTTGCTTTAATGTATTCCATGAAAAAGTAATGTAGGATAAATGGGCTGTTCTGGTAGTAAATCCTGCCATTGCAGTCCTAAAAAAAAAAAAAAAAAAAAACACCTTACAGTTCCTATTGAGGATGTTCCCTCTTTTAACCACTTGCCCACCGGGCGAATTCCAGCACTCCTCTCCTACATGTAAAAATCATAATTTTTTTGCTAGAAAATTACTCAGAACCCCAAAACATTATATATTTTTTTTTTTAGCAGAGACCCTGGGGAATAACATGGCGGTCATTGCAACTTTTCTTGTCACACGGTATTTGCGCAGCAATTTTTGAGACGCGATTTTTTTGGGGGAAAAAATACTCATAATCATGAATTTAAAAAAAAAAGTTAGCCCAATTTTTTTTGTATAATGTGACAGATGATATGCCGAGTAAATAAATACCTAACATATCACGCTTTAAATTGCGCACACTTGTGGTGTGGCGCCAAACTCCAGTACTTAAAAATCTCCATAAGCGACGCTTTAAATTTTTTTACAGGTTATATGTTTAGAGTTACAGTGGAGGTCTAGTGCTAGAATTATTGCTCACGTTCTAACATTTGCGGTGATACCTCACGTGTGTGATTTGAACGTTGTTTACATATGCGGGCGCGACCTACGTATGCGTTTGCCTCTGTGTGCAGGCTAGCTCGCCGGGACGGGGGCACTTTCATTTTTTCTCTTTATTGTTTATTTTAATTTTATTTTTTTACACTTTCCCTTTAAAAATACTTTTTTGATCACTTTTGTTCCTATTACTAAGAATGTAAACATCCCTTGTAATAGGAATGGTGCGTGACAAGTTCTCTTTATCCACATCTCTCCTCTAGGCAGGAGAGGCTGAGATCGAAAATAAATTTCACGATTCCAGACTTTTCTGTCGACTCCTCAGCTTTGTTTACTTCCGCCGGCCCGGACATGACGTCATAAAGTCGCGCCCAGGCCTCCGAGAGTCATAGATACTGCCGGGGACCATCTGTCCCTCGGAAATCTCTATGGCTAACTTCTACCAGCGGTGGATTCTGGTGCTTCTCCCAGGTTGCTCGGCGACCCGGGAGAAGTGCCAGAGGGCAGCGGGAGGGGGCGTCCACACTGAACAGCTGCTATGATTGTTCTTATGGTGAAGGGAATCGCCAGCGGAAAAGATTGATATCTGAATGATGTCTGAGGCAAGTGGTTAAGGATTCTCATGATTGGCATTTTGAAGCCCTCCTAAATGCCTCCTTTGCTAGTCCTCCATCTGGCAATTGCTGCTATGTTTATTTATTACATTGTTGTTTACTGGACAAGACAAACGAATAGAGACCATCAATGATGACCCCATTCTCTTAAAACAATTGCAGCTGATGCCCTCAGCCTTGTTTTTTTATGTTGATACTGAAGAGCAGTCTTTCTCAACCACTGTTTTTGCAGATGTAGCTAGGGGTTCCACCACTGACAACAATGATCTTTTAGATGTCTGTAAAGGGGGATTCTTCCTAATTAGCACAAATGTAAAATATGTTGATCCTAGTGACCATTACACTAATGTTCTGTGAACTGTAGATATAGTAATTATTAGCAGGGGTTTCCTGAGCCCAGAAAGTTATTTAAAGGGTTCCCATGTTAAAAAGATTGAATTGCTGCTCTAGAAAATGTAATTTGCCAAGTCTCTAGTATGTCTCTTATCTGTATGCATATGTACAGAATGATGTGCTTTGGTCTGCTGAACCTGCTTGTAAGAGGTTCCTTATACGCATGGCCTTTGGCGGTGAATGCCTATTTGGGGAATCCCTTGATAAATTTAAGGTGCTCCTACACAGTAAGCAAAAGCCTAAGTGTCCTACTCTTAGAGCTACTACCTCAACTCAGGGGAAGGGATCTTTTTGCTCTCCCCAGGCATCAACCTCAAAATCGAGGCTTAAAGAGGCGGTCTGCCCACCCCTGCAAAAATTACATACTATAGCTGCTGACTTTTAATAATAGGAAATTTACCTGTCCTGGAGTCCAGCGATGTCGGCACCATAGCTGATGTTTCCATGAGCTGTCAGGTGCTGCCGCCGCCATTGCGGGTAAGAGAACCCAGCAGTGTAGCATTATGGCTTCACGCCGGGTCCCTACTCTGCATGCGCTAGGCACCGCTGCTCTCTCCTACTGACCCGGCGGCAGGGGAGGGAGCCGAGCTGTGACGTAATGCGCTGTGGCCCGGACTCCCGGAAATAGGGACAGGATACCTGTCAAAGACCGGTATCCGCTCCCTCCGAAAGGTGACAAATGTGGCAACAGAGGGGGGGAGGAGACAAACGAGCGGAAGTTCCACTTTGGGTGGAACTGCGCTTTAATACTTAATTAAATCACAAGTCTTGAACGCCTAGGTCCACCAAGCCTGCCCAAAACCCTGCTCATGATGAAGGGGTGCTTCCACTCCTCAGAGTGGGGAGATGTTTGTTAGTGTTTGTGTCAGTCTGAATCCAAGATGTCCAATCTGTCAAAGGAATTCAAAATAGAATTTCGATCTCTGCCCCTCCTTGCATTTTACCCTCTGATATACCTGTGTCCGCTTAAAAAAAACAAGCATATTTACTGTTTGCCTTGTGCCAACTTCAGTCACAGGGAGTGATTGTACCAGTTCTGCAGCAGAAAGGTTCAGAGATTTTTAATAAACCTGATCACAGTCCCCAAACCAAACAGGTGCATCCGCTTCATGATGGTGTTAAATTCTCTAATTAGATTTCTTCATGTACCAAAATTTTGTAATGAATCAGCAAGATCTGTCATTACTTCTCTCAGACAAGGAGAATTTCTGGTATCAGAAGACATACAAGTTGCCTAGCTACACATCTTCATCTTTCCTTCATATCAATGCTTTGTGTGTTGCTGTGGAAGACCAACAATTCCAGTTTGTTGCACTACCATTTAGGCTCTCCTCTGCACCCCAAGTGTTCACAAAAGTCCTCTACTTCCTGTTCTTCTACAAAACCATGGCCTTCATGTTACAACCTTGTCTGCTCATGTTCAGACTAATCAGTTTCTTTAAACTTTCAGCAGGTAATCAACTTCCCAAATTCTGCCCTCCAGCCCTCATGTCTGGAGGACCGGAGTCTAATCTTGGACACAGCCCAGGCCAGAATTTTTCTTTCTCCAGAAAAGATTGCCTCTTTAAGATCCTATCCTTAGTATGGACAATTTGCAGGCGAACCTTCTTAAGCCACCAGCCCCTAGACACAGGGTGTAGTCTCTGCACCCTGAGATCTTCCAGAATCTCTGTCAAAGATGGGGAAACCAGATGTGGACATCCCGGCCTCCAGTGTCAACAACAAACTGAACTGATATGAAGCCAAGACCAGGCATCAGCTAGCCTTTGTAGTGGATGCCCTGGTGTTTCTTGTACTCTGTTTAGGCTGATATTGTATATGGCTTCCCTCTAATAAAGATTATTCATTCACTGCTGTGCAAGATAGAAGTACAATGGGTTCCAGTGATCCTCATTACACCGAATTGGTCCAAAAGGATGCAATACACAGACATACGGACTCCAAGGGGCAAGTCTTGGCCTCTTCCAAACCAATCAGACTTTTGGCACAGGGCCCCCATTCCACCCTGCTTCTCAGTCACTGCTTTTAATGGCTTGGAAAGGATAGTGGTATCTCTGACTTGGTTATCTACACCTTATCAGAGCAAGGAAAAATCTCCCTCCGACAAAATCTATCATCACACATAAAAGGCTTACTATGCCTGGTGCGAGGACAGACAACTGAGTCCCAAGGAATACACTGATGTTTATCATTTGGCCTTTCTTCAATCTGCTCTTGACCAGCATCTGGCCATTAGGTGACAGGTTTCTGCATTATCCATTCTCTCCCAGAAACCTTTCACTTTGCCGTCCCTAATCAAGACTTTTTTTCAGGGATTTGCTTATATAAATCCCCCAATTTGACCCCCTGTTTTGCCTTAAGGTCTCAACCTAGTGCTTTCTGTACTTCAGAGACCACCCCCCGCCCCCCTCTAGCCATTATGTTTGTTAGGCATGTGTCTGAACTGGTAGCCCCTTCATAAAAAAAAGTTTACTTGTCTTGCAGAAAGTCAGTCATCTTCAAACCAAGACCTACTTTTTTACCCAAGGTGGTCTCCCCTCTCCACCTGAATAAAGATATTGTCCTCCCTTCCCCTTGTCCTGCTCCAAAGCATGCCAAAGAAAATTCTATGCACTGCTTGGAGGTAGTTGGGGCTCTCAAAGTTTACCTAGCAGCCACAGCTTCTGTTTTCTAGAGTCCCTTTTTGTCCTGCCTACAGGTTCCTGTAGAGGGCACCCTGCCTCCCTCTCCACCATTTCCAGGTGGATGAGACAACTTATTTCCAGGGCCACACCCTTAAGGAAGGGGTTCATTCCTTTCCCTGTCAGAGCTCAGCCCCCGTATGACTTTTGGTATATTTTTCATCATCAAGCATCTGTATGCAAGATTTGCAAGGCCACCACCTACCTGGTCCTGTTCACATTTTTTACCGGATTTTACCAGGTGGATGTTTAGACTTTGGCTGATGTGCGCTTTGACCACAAGGTGCTTTAAATTGTCATGTGAGTGTCCTTAATTTTCTGACTGAAGTTCTACTTTAAAGAACCTGAGTCCTGCTAGATCACTTTAGGCTGGCCCCTTTTGCAGATATAACTATGTAAAACATTAAAAATAAGTGCCTATACTGTTTAAAATCCAGTAACACATGGTCTCACACTCCTAAACATGCTCAGTTGCTCTCTATTTTTAAGCACAGTGCCGAATTTGTAGAGGCCGATATGCTGACAGCCTAAAGATTTACTGCTGTTCATTTACAGCACACACTCATTTTGGTTGTAGTATTATTGTAGAATGTATGTTTCTTGCTGAAGAACATTATTTTCATCAAGTTGTTATGGGTAAAGTTCCACTTTACCCTTGTTTTTCGAGGGTCTGTTGGCAGTTATGTTTGTTTGGTAACATCCCATGTCTGCCTGTTGGCAGTTCTGTTTATTCCTTGGGAACATCCTGTGTCTATGAATACAACCACTGTTTCCTGTACTGCACGATTAAGATATATTGACTTCCAAATTCCTTATCTTGGAGTGCAGTATAGAACACAGGCGCCATCCCCTCTGTCTTCTGTGGTCACTCCTTATTGCTTGCATAAAATCTGGAGTCTCATGGAGTGGGTATAGTCATACGAGCTTGCGCTAAGGGTGGCCCTAGCAAGTTTTTTTGCCTGTGTCCAATCACCTGAGGGTAGCCTACATATATATACCCTTTGGTTTATCAATACAGGCCCTGTGTCCCATATAGGTATACCCCGCTTTACATACACTCTCGAGTACGGTCATACCCTCGAGTGTATGTAAAGTGGCTCGCAAGCTAAAGCTGCAGCTGAGTAATCCGTGCACAGATACTTGGAAACATGTTCTACTAAGTGTGAGTTGGCTATATGCTAAGATAACACTATCTACAGCTGTCACAGTTAGGCAAAATACTGCATTATGGCCACAAGATGGAGTTGACAATCAAAGTAAATAAGTATTCTTTTCTTTTCTCATTTGCATCTTGTGGCCATAATGTTGTTTTTACTCATTTGACTTGAAGAGAGAATAGCCTAATAACATTTGATTTTGTCCCATTTGTGCAGAACAAATGTGCATGCAGTTTTAAAGGACGAAAAGCTCTACAAATGTTTTAAAAAAAACATCCTTGTGTGTCTTTGACATGAACTGTATGTAAATTAGTATATATTTGTCAAAATATTTGTTGTATAATATATATAAGAACTGTTTTGCTTTATATATAGTTGATAAACTAATTTATCAGAAAACTAGGTGAGAGATCTAACAAGCATTCTACTTTCATGTCTGCACTTCATTAAACTAATTGCAGAGGATGTAGAGATAATTGCCTTGGAAATTAAATGTGACATGGGCAGACATGACAATAGATAGGGTAGCTTTTTAAGTTCTAAACAGTGCTTCCATCAGAGCGATCCTGGCATGATCTCATCATCATGTTATCTGAACATAAATATTGTTGTTTCACTTCAAAATGTCATCGGTGAGGTCGACCTTTGAGTCTTCCCCGGCCATCTGCTAATAAACATGTCTTGAGATGTGCAGGCCTAGACCCTAAAGCCTCTTGTCAATGTATTAATCTTTCAGACAAGCCAAGCATCGTGGAGAGAAGTCAGACACTACGCAGGCTAACTCAGGCACCACTGCTCAGGACTGCAAGGATCCAAAGGCCATCGTCTAGGAGCTTTGCGGCGGCGGCCACTGCATCCTTATAAACCTGTCAACACGCAATAGGGTGTACGTGTACAAGGAAACGAATCACTAATACCATTAAACAAGTCTTATGTGAAGACAACGCTATCCTAAAGCAAGAGATAATATTGAGTACTGTTTATACAAAGAGGGGACTTATATTAGCGTAAAGCACTTCCCCTGCAATCTGAGACCACATTTTTAATTTAATGGCTTTAAAACAGCAGAAACCTGATCTTATTAGTGCTTCAACTTAGAGTTTATTAGCAAAAGTGTTAAGAGAACAGAAACTAAACTCCAACCAGCTAAGCTCTTCAAAACAAAAAAAAATGAAAAAAATGAAAAAGAAAAAATTTAAGAAAATCACATTGGTTAGCGGTTTAGTGTTCCGTTTTACTGGTATTACCATTTTTTATTTTTCGTTTTGTTTTAGTAAATGCTTTGATATTTTAAAACTTAACCAATGACAGTGCTTAGTGCTTGTGAAAGTTGTAGTTGTTGTCTTCATATATAGTCACGGCTTATCTTTTCTGGAGCGAAATTGCAGTCTTCACTCTATCCATTACAGCATTTAGCGGAAGATCCAGACTAACCAATTGTATCATGCCCGACATTTGCTTAAAAACATGAGCTGATGTTTGTAGCATTGAGTCACAGTGTGCCCAAGATTCTGCAGTTTAGATCCAACCCACCCTCGATTAATAGTAAGCAGAAAAATCTTGTTTTTAATTTGGGTTTTTAATTATTTTAGGATTTTTTTTTTCCCCCTTTCTCCTGCCCTCCACGCTGTTGTGTGACGAACATTTACACCCATTGTGTTGTAATGACTCACAGTTACATCAACTGAGTGTTTTTAATACCTGCATTCTGCGCTCTTGACATCGGCTAGCCCAGAGATGAAAAGCATGTAACACTGACCACAAAGCGGTATTATGAGAGTTAACATTTCTATGGCTGGATAGACACTGTCAGTATGGCAAAAGAGAGTAGTTCTTCTGTTTTGGTTTTGTTTTCCGACCTGTGTACCATCACGTTTTGAGACAGTGTGATATGGCCAAATGCAGTAAAACCACATCAGTTCATGTGTAAACCGCCTCTGACTGTTTACTTGTCAAAGTACAAGAAATGGATTTGTTTCATGTATACTCTATGTTGCTTGTTTTAGGGTTTATACTCCATAAGTTTTTTTTTTTCTTGAGTATTCTGTTTTAAGATGGAAAAGCACACAGGTGTAAAGCAGAGGTGCGACAGCTCCATGAATGTTGAAATAAAAAACAATGGTATTGGAGGTTTACAAAGACCTGCACGGAGTTATTTAATGCAGAACACCCTCAGTTTGTACACAATACACCATAAACATAGTTACTATTATAAAATATCCCCTGCTAAAAAAAAAAAATTATCTGTACTACTGAGCTTGCACATAAACAAAATGTGTGCCTAGGAAAAATCTTAATCTGCACAAATATTGAAAGAAGATCCTGATTACCATGATAAAAATAGTACTGCCATTTCAGAGGTACCATGTGCCATTGATTATAAGAAAATAAAAGCTGCCTTTAAAAAATGTCTAAAACACTTACACGTTTCTGCACAACCACAGCTTCCGGGTTCCTGTGTGCCACTTCCTTGAGCTTCAGTTAGCACACACTCATAACTTCACAGAAAGTCCTCCTGTTCCCCCTTCTTGAGACTACATGTCTCATAATTCAATGCGAAAACTGCGCACGTGTGCTTCTATTAGTCCTCCCTGGCTGCTTGTGTATGTCAACACAGGCAGCATCAAAGCATTGGATTGGAGCCTCTCCCTCTCAGGTAAGGGTGGCTCAATATAATCAGAAAAGCAACTGAGCTGCCTGAAATCCAGGAACCTGAATTAGCGATTTTTGGACAAGCTCAACTAAGAAAAAGTCAAGACTTTAAAAAAAGAAGCAAGAGCACAAGGTAAGTAGTGAGGTAAGCTGCTATAATTGAGTTAAAAATGTTACGGTTTATTAATGCTTAAAGCTCTTATTTATTTCAGTGAACTGGAACACTTAAACAGAAAAATTAGACCTCATTAGCCACATAATTCTTCCAGGTCATTGACTCAGAGTTGACATGACAGCCAAGAATTAGCATTTTTAGATTTTATTTTGGATTCTTCAATCAACTTCTTAGTGTCTTCTAACACAATATAAAAAAGTAAATCCGGATTTGTACAACCTCTGTAAAACCTTAGGAGCCATACTGGACCCTACACCGTGAGGATGGCCTGTAATGTTGCTTTGGATCCTGCTTAGGTGCTCAGCTCAGCAATGCGTGCAACCCACGTAGTTAGCCGTAGGGTGCCATACTGGTCCAGGGCACTAGACATCCCTATGGAACCCAGACCCTGAAGACCCCTTCTGGAGTATGCCCACCAAGAAGGTTGAAGCCTGGACCCTATTTAGGGAAAAGCGACATGGACATATAAAACAGGTTCACCTTGTGTTGGACCGATATTGTAGCCTCATTTATTACAGGTTTCCGGAATAGTATTAATTTCCACATTAAACCTATCAAGAAACCAGGAATTGTGGTTAAAATAATTTAATTTATGGAGTGTCAAATGTTAGAAACTTGGTAAAATTTCAAGCAATCAGAGCTAAGTCTCAGGTGGATGACTAGGTGTTACATCACACCACAGATCACACTATTACCACCACTTCCGCCTAAAGCATTTTATATAGTACTCAGGCCCTACCTACTGCTACCCTTGTTTGCATGCTTTTCCTCCAGTGCAAATTCTACCTTGACTGCTCCGCAAAATACAGCAAAAGAACAAACCAGTGATTCTTATTGCACCAAACTGTCTCAGGAGAACCATCCTTTCTGTCTCTGCACACCCTGTTTCGTCCTGCTTTTTAGTCCCCGGCTTTAACGGCTTGTCTGTTGAAACCCAGGTCTCAAGGGACAAAGGTGTAATTATCGCATAGCTCAAAGCCAGAAAAGCCACTTCTACAATATTTCTTACTGTTCTGGAAATCCTTTGCCTAATGTGAACACAGGCACTTCAATCAGAAATGTATCTGTGCCTTGCATTCTGGCCTTCCTAAAATCAGGACTTAACTAGAATTTGGCCCTAAGTACTCTTAAGGGACAGGTTTCCGCCTTGTCCATTTTGTTCCAAAAACTTCTGGCTTTATGTTTCCTTGTAAACACCTTTTTCAGGGTTTCTCTCGGATTAGACTACCCATACAGCACCCTTTGCTTCTTCGAGATCTTAATTTGGTTCTCTCAGCCCCACAGAAACCATCCTTTGAACCCATCTGGAAACTCTCTGGATGCCTTTTTCTGCATAGTGGGCTTCTTCATGACTATTCCATCTGTCAGATGGGTTTCTAAACTAGCTGCTTTCTCTTTTAAGGAGCCATGTCATTAGGACATTGCAAAGGACATCATGCTTCAAAAGCCACTATTGCCAGGTGGATAAGATAACTCATCTCAAGATCTTACACTTTAAAGGATAAAACACTCTTCTGCGCTCACTCCACCAGATCGTTGGGTGTTTCCTGGACATTCTGACATCAAGCCTCTTTTACCACACTTTACAAAGCCACCACCTAGTCTTCAGTTCATACCTTCTCCAAGTTCTACCAGGTGGACATCCAAGCATCTGTGGATGCAGCTTTTGGCACAAGGTTTTTGCAGCAGTACTCTGAATTAGGTCCCCTGACCCTAGTTATTGTTTAGCATGTTGGCACAGTTCTATTTGCCCTGCTGCACACTGTTCTTACTCATTGCTTGGGGATATCTCAGGATCTGTGAATATCCAGCCTCTGTCCTGTACTGTACAGTTAAGATGAGGAGTTTTGATTTGCCTGTAAATGTAATATCTTGCAGTACAGGACACAGACCATCCTCCACTCTGTTCCAGTGTTACTCTGCATTGCTTGCTAAAAAACTGAGGTCTTGTGAAGTGGGGTAGAACTATATAGGGCCAAGGGGGCATGTCCAGTAAAGCTTTTCAGTGTCCAATTAGCTGAAGGTATCATCCTATAACCCAGGGTCTATGAATATCCAGCATGTGTCTTGTACTGTACTCCAAGACATGGAATTTACAGATATTTCAAATTCCCTCTTTTTTTTCAGTCTCTTCTACCCCAACATTTTAGACCACTGTTCACCCAGTGTAAACGTGTTTTAAAAATTGCACTTCTAAAAAACAACCTCATCTTGACCTATCATTATTTGTAAATGGTTTGCATTACTACATCAAAATAAAGTGAAAGAAGAAAACAAACCCTAAAAAACAGGATGTTGTTGTGTTAGGAGTAGTCAGCAATCATATCTGAAGCAGGGCATCCAAGAGAGATGTTTGAAGAAAACCAGACCAACACAAACTGAACCATCTCTAGGATAATGAGACGCCCTCTATACAAAACTGTGTGCTGCAACTCTAACATAGGAACACTGGGAACCAAAAGCAGAGGCCTAAACAAATAGAAGATTGTATTCTTTAAAAAATGTTTTGTTTTTTTGTTTTTTTAACACAGCAAACCTATGGGGTTGATTTACTAAAACTGGAGAGTGGAAAATCTGGTACACCTCTGCATAGAAACCAATCATTTTCCAGTTTTTTGTCAAAGCTTAGTAGAACAAGCTATAATTAGAGGCTAGTTGGCTACTAACTGGCTACCAGATTTTGCACTCTCCAGTTTTAATAAATCAACCCCTATGTCTCTGAAATGTAGCTTTCTATTCTCTTCCCACAATCCCCTGTACAAAAGTAATGTGATTGTGCAGGAGGTACTTGTACTGTGAGACAATCAGGTATTCATTTCACAGGAGCCTTCCTTAAGCAGAATATATGCAGGTCTCACTTTTATCACATATACACAAAACAAAGATTTTTTTTTTCATTTTAGTATAGTGTGTTTCTGCAAATCATTACTTTGTCTTTTGAAATCACAGATACAGTTTAATATTATAGAGATGTTTAGACCAAACTGTATTTCAGGTTTGTTGGCAGCTGTGTGCAGCTTGGAATACATGACTCCAGAATGACTGTATCTATACTATAAACCAGAGGATCTGGATGTGCAGTTGGCCTTGGGTCATAAAGGAGTAATTTGCATGGCTATTCCCACTGTCCTGAAATGAGGGCTTCCTATTTTGGGGATTTTGCCCAGATGCAAAGGTACATTCTGTTCTATTATGGGTCTACTCTGCTTCGTACTGGCTCAGGGGTTCAGATAGTTTGCAAAAAGCACAAATAGAGTCCCAGTACTATCATAAGGCCCTTTGTTAATTCATGTAGCTGGCAAGTAACACGGGAAGCTGCAAATGTGGACAGCGGTGTCACCTTCTTGTTTGTGTATCACAACTGTAGATTGCAAAAATTATAAACAATTTGGCATATACAGACGTGGACAAATTTGTTGATACCATTACAGCTCATTGAAACAATGCACTTGTAAAGTAATGTAAATAAAAAGCAAACTGTCTCATGTACAGTATCTCACAGAAGTGAGTACGCCCCTCACATTTTTATAAATATTTTATTATACCTTTTCATGTGACAACACTGAAGAAATTACACTTTGCTAAAATGTAAAGTAGTGAGTGTACAGCTTGTATAACAGTGTAAATTTGCTGTCCCCTCAAACACAACACACAGGCATTAATGTCCAAATCGCTGGCAACAAAAGTGAGTACACCCCTAAGTGAAAATGTTCAAATTGGGCCCAAAGTGTCAATATTTTGTGTGGCCACCATTATTTTCCAGCACTGCTTTAACCCTCTTGGGAATGGAGTTCACCAGAGCTTCACAGGTTGCCACTAAAGTCCTCTTCCACGCCTCCATGACGACATCATGGAGCTGGTGGATGTTAGAGACCTTGCGCTTCTCCACCTTCCGTTTGAGAATGCCCCGCAGATGCTCAATAGGGTTTAGGTCTGGAGACATGCTTGGCCAGTTCATCACCTTTACCCTCAGCTTCTTTAGCAAAGCAGTGGTTGTCTTGGAGGTGCGTTTGGGGTCATTATCATGTTGGAATACTGCCCTGTGGCCCAGTCTCCGAAGGGAGGGATCATGCTATGCGGGCTTTCTTGTGCATCATCTTTAGAAGAGGCTTCCTTCTGGGATGACAGCCATGCAGACCAAATTGATGCAGTAGGCAATGTATGGTCTGAGCATTCACAGGCTGACCTCACCCCTTCAACGTCTGCAGCAATGCTGGCAGCACTCATACGTCTATTTCCCAAAGACAACCTCTGGCTATGACGCTGAGCACATGCACTCAACTTCTTTGGTCGACCATGGCGAGGCCTATTCTCAGTGGAACCTGTCCAGTTAAACCACTGTATGGTCTTGGCCACTGTGCTGCAGCTCAGTTTCAGAGTCTTGGCAACCTTCTTATAGCCTAGGCCATCTTTATGTAGAGGAACAATTCTTTTTTCAGATCCTCAGAGAGTTCATTGCCATGAGGTGCCATGTTGAACTCCAGTGACCAGTATGAGAGAGTAAAAGCGATAACACCAAATTTAATACACCTGCTCCCTATTCACAGCTGAGACCTTGTAACACGAATGAATCACATGACACTGGGGAAGAAAAAATGGCTAGTTGGGCCCAATTTGAATATTTTCACTTAGGGGTGTACTCACTTTTGTTGCCAGCAATTTAGACATTAATGGCTGTGTGTTGAGTTATTTTGAGGGGACAGCAAATTTACACTGTTATACAAGCTGTACACTCACTAATTTACATTGTAGCAAAGTGTCATTTCTTCAGTGTTGTCACATGAAAAGATATAATAAAATATTTACAAAAATGTGAGGGGTGTACTCACTTTTGTGAGATACTGTATGCCTTTGGTATGTCAAAGTAAAGCAAAGAAAGTGTGAAGAGATAAATGGTTGCTCTTTATACAAATATATTCAAAAACAGATCTTTTGGTGCCCCTTGAAAAGATTATAAATAATTGGATCATAGTGATATTCCAGACTTTTGCCCCGTACACACGGTCAGACTTTGTTCGGACATTCCGACAACAAAATGCTAGGATTTTTTCCGACGGATGTTGGCTCAAACTTGTCTTGCATACACACGGTCACACAAAGTTGTCGGAAAATCCGATCATTCTGAACGCGGTGACATAAAACACGTACGTCGGGACTATAAACGGGGCAGTGGCCAATAGCTTTCATCTCTTTATTTATTCTGAGCATGCGTGGCACTTTGTCCGTCGGATTTGTGTACACACGATCGGAATTTCCGACAACGGACTTTGTTGTCGGAAAATTTTATAGCCTGCTCTCAAACTTTGTGTGTCGGAAAATCCGATGGAAAATGTGTGATGGAGCCTACACACGGTCGGAATTTCCGACAACAAGGTCCTATCACACATTTTCCGTCGGAAAATCCGACCGTGTGTACGGGGCATAACTTTTCCGTAAGTTAGCCTATTTAAATGGAGAAAAGTAGTCTCTCTGTTGTTTGCTATCATCCTATGCACCTCACTGAACATGGAGTAGAGAAAGCAAAGGAGAGATTTGTCTGAGGAGATTAGAAAGAAAATTATAAACCAGTATAGCATAGGTAAGGCCATTTTCAAGCAACGTCTCCCTGTGATTACAGTTGCAAATATTGCAAAGAAGTTTAAGGTCCATTTGAGTGTAACCAATTTGCCTGTAAGTGGCTGCAAGAGGAAATTTGACTCAGATTGAACAGAAGGATAGTAGGAATGGTATAAAAAGACCCAAGGAATGCTTCCAAAAATATAAAAGCTGAACTCCAAGGTCAAGGTACATCAGTGACTGATCAAACTGATCTGTGGCTTTTTGAGAAACAGTGGGCTCAAAGGAAGAAGACCCAGGAGGACTACGGTGATGTTTTGTAACCTATGATGGTAAAATATGTGGACTATCACTGCTGTCCTCTTTTAGAAAAGTAGCTAGGAAGTCATGCCAATTATATCACCTCAATACGTACTGAGACACTGACCCAGCACAAGTATAGTGGTTAGGACTGTGCTGTCCATTGCCTTGGATGTGCTTAGGGTTGTGCGAGTCTCAATTCTTCATATTGATGATGCTTTGTGTTGCCTGAGGGCTCCCAGGAGGGACAGGCTGCCTCTCTCTCATTCTTCAATTGCTTGTTGATATTGGATAAAGAGCATTACCATGATCCTGTGTTGTGCTTCTCTACTGTGTCTCTTGGCAGTTGTAGTATAAGGCAAAGTGCATCTAACCTAACATTGGTGCTGAACACAGGATTCTTTGAACTGCAACTCATAGGCACTCAGCTGATGGCAGGTATGTATGCCGGAGTTAGATTATGGCAGTTTAGTGTACTAGCCCTTATACACAAATTGGTAAAAATGAAACATGTTGGTTTGCTGGATACACCCAAATATTTAGGTTGTACTTTGATGGAACATGTTAGGATGGAAGAATGCAAACTGGCAATTATCACTTGTACTCCGAGCACCATAATGCTGTTTGTAAAGTTGCGCTTAGACGACCTCTGCTCAAAAATTGTACGGAAATCTGGGTGGCACTACTAAAACATGACAGAGCTGTATTTAAAAGCACACACATTGCTGAACCAGTATGTGGGGCAATCACAACCAGGCCAGCCATATTAAAATGGTTTTATCTGGAAGTCCTTTTATTGATTGCTTACATTTCCCAGAGAGCATTGCCTGAAGTATCCATACTTCTACTTAGTACCATAATGAATAGTTCTGCAGAAACTTTTTTGATCATGCCATATTCTTTTTTTTTTCTGTAAGACCACTTCCATTTTATTTATTTAGATTTTTTTAATGATAATTATTTTTCTGTTCTTTAATTGTTATAGGTTGTTCTTTGTGGCTTTGACTCATTATTCTGTGCATTGTTATGCCTGATGGTGTTTATTAGGTCTAAATACCAGAGCTGCTCCTGCTAATTACCTTGAGGCATAATTTTATGAGAACTTCATGTTCACAATTTTTTTCTGTTTGCCAGCTGTATCCCAAATCCGGAGGTGCATCCTGCACAGCAGCTGCTTACTGGCCCATGATACCATATTTAGATGTGTTTTACATTGCTTTTGAATAGCTTGCCTTGAAGACATTAGATACAGAACCGTTAACAAATGTTTTGCTGAAGTTTAATGTAAATTGTAACTCACTGTATACACACTTTTCACAAATGGTGCCAGTGGCCCACACTGTGCAAAAAATATAATTTCATAGCCTCCAGATATTATTAAAGAAAATGTTGCAAGTTTATAGCACATTAGACATTGAACAATGCAGAAAATTCATACCTTGGGAGATGCAGCCACACGCATAGACCACTGTTGGAACCACTGTCCTAATGTACAGTAAACTCAAAGGGATAACTAAGAAAAAATTTCAACTTTTCCTAGTTCTGTTTAAGGCTCGATTCACACCTATGCAGTTTGCTTTTGGTCGTTTCTGCAGTGCTTTTTGCTGTACATTTTGCATTTTTGCCCATGCATTTTTGCCTCCTTTTGTGTTTTTTATGTTTGGGGTTTTTTTTGGGCAGATTAAAAACCGCAAATCATGGTAAAATTGTGCCAAAAACGCACTACATGCCTTTCTGCAGCTTCTCCATTAAAGTCTATTGAAGCAGAAAAAGCACAGTTTTGCATTTAAAAAAGTCCCTGACCCTTTCCAAAAATGCAGTGGCTGAAAAAAGCATTGATGTGTTCGTGTCCGATAGGAAACCATGCTAAATGAACTGTAGTGCGTTTCTGCAAAAAAATGCGTACAGTGAGGAAAATAATTATTTGATCACCTGCTGATTTTGTAAACTTACCCACTTACAAAGAAATGAAGGGTCTATCATTTTTATCATAGGTGTATTTTAACCACTTGTCAACCAGCTGCCGCAGTTATACTGTGGCAGGTTTGTTCAGCGGCGTGAATCACCATACCAGTATGTCGGTCCATTTAATAGCTATAGAAGGCCACCCGCGATCGCTCCACAGAAAGCCAGAACTGTGATCTGTCAGTGTAAACAAACAGATCCCCTTTCTGACAAGAGTACAGAGAGATTGTCTGTTCCAAGTGATCGGGAACGGCGATTTCTCTGTTCTCACAGTCAGTCCACTCACTCCCCCACAGTTAGAAACATCTCCCTAGGGAACACTTAACCCCTTGATCGCCCCCTAGTGTTAACCCCTTCCCTGCCAGTGCCATGTATACAGTGATCAGTGGCTATTTTTAGCTCTGATCACTGGAATGTTACTGGTGCCAAAAAAGTGTCTGATCCGTCTGCCGCAATGTCACAGTCCCGCTAAAAATCGCTGATCGCCACCATTACTAGTAAATATATATATATATATATATATATATAATAAAAATGCCTAAATATATCCCCTATTTTGTACGACCCAAAACATACCGCCAAGGCAGTGGCCCAGTCAGTCTCCAGACCTTAATCCTATAGAAAATTTATGGAGGGAGCTGAAATTTCGAGTCGCCAAGAAACATTATGGATTTAGAGAAGATCAGTACAGAAGAGTGGACCAAAATCCCTCTTAAGATGTGTGCAAACCTGGTCACCAACTTCAAGAAACAGCCTACCTCTGTGCTTGCCACCAAGGGTTTCTCCACCAAGTACTAAGTCATGTTTTGCTTAGGGATCAAATATTTATTTTACTCAATGAACTGCAATCTATGTTATAGCATTTATTTTATGTATTATTTTTCTGGATTTTTGGATGATATTCTGTCTTTATCATTTAAAATACACCTATGATAAAAAAATTATAGACCCTTCATCAAATCTGCAGGGGATCTAATAATTATTTTCCCCACTGTAGGTGTGAACCGAGCCAAAAAGATAATCAGAAGATGGTTTGCAGAGCTCAGAATTATAGACACATCTGTTCCCTTTTTTTTTTTTAACTAAAGATCTTTTGTAACCTGTCCTGGATTGGTTGTAAACCTCTCAAAGTAGAAAAGCTAGTGGAATGATCACTGCTGCTGAATGTGTGTGTGCATGCATCTGCAAACTCACACACATATTTGCATATATATTATGGGCGTAGGTTCCAAAAATCATTCCAATTAAAATCCAAACCATAAAAATTCCTTCTTAACATGAAAAAATGTTAAAACTTTGGAAAATAAAAACACAGAAAGAAATATTAAACTGCACAGCGTTCATAAGCTGATGCGCCACAAATATTACTGAGTGTTTTCAAGGAATCTGGCTGTATGAGCAAAAATTAAGTCCAAAGGTTTATCCTTATAATGAAATATCTACGTTTTTTAATAAAATGTTATAAGTACTCAAGTAAATGACCAAAGAGCACCTCGGACAATTTAAGGTAAGCCCCAATTGAAAATTTATTTTTCTTATTAACAATACACAGGAGATACAGAGCTGAAATATGAAAAATGAAAACTATGTAAACAGGTTGGCATCCTGGAAAACAGGATTAGGTCAAAGTGACTTTCACAACTGAAACTGATGCAAGAAGTAAGTCACTAAGTTCTGAAATAAGAGCATTCAAGCAGAATTTACAATTTAAAATTAGATCAATAAAAGGTAGATTTCAGTTAATTTTAATGGCTACTGCAGTGTAATGCTTTAACCACGTCACGCAAATCGCCGTATCCGTACATTGGTATTTTGATGCTAAATACAGGGGTATTTTTTCTCTTTAAGATAAGTGGTCACCACGGGGGGATTTTCTGTGAGATCACTTTTATCAGCGGCGGGAGAGGTGCCTCCCACCGCACTCCGGTCGTCTCCGCCACTTACCGGACCCGCCTGTAGCGGAAGAGACAATCGCGTCCTCTCTCTTGGATGCCGGGCTGCCGACTGAGGGGAAGGGGAAGATGGCCCCTGCTCAGCTCCATAGCTTGGGAAGGCAAGAGCGCCGTCAAACGTCACTTCCGCCTATAGCTCTTAAAGGAGACAGGAGGCCCTGTCATGCTTTTTTTCTATTACAAGGGATGTTTACATTCCTTGTAATAGGAATAAAAGTAACCCAATTTTTTATTCATTTTTTTAAACTGTGTCAAAATAAAAAAAACTAAAAGTAAAATAAATAAGAAATTTTTCATTCTTAAAGTGCCCCGTCCCGACGAGCTCGCGCGCAGAAGAGAACGCATACGTGAGTAACACCCGCATATGAAAACGGTGTTCAAACCAGGCATGTGAGGTATCGCCGTGATCGTTAGAGCGAGAGCAATGTTTCTAATCCTAGACCTCCTTCAGACAGCATCCTTCATCTCCAGAGGGACTTCCTGATCTACAAGGTCAGCCAAGACCAGTTTCTGCTGTTCCCTACCCTAAAAGGGACGTGACCAATTAGTACCACTGTTACGTCACAGAGCATTCGACCTTGTGTTTACCATAATGAATTTGCCTGGCATTCAGATTAGTTCGGAACGATCTAACACCTGCAAGCTTCAAATTGATAGGGCCTTGCAGGTGTCTATTGAAAGTAGCTGTCAGTCACAAACAGGTGAGGCTATTCTTTAAAGCCTTGCTAAAAAGTTTTGGCCTTGTCATTAACCCTACGTTCACACCTGTGCGTTTTTTTTCGTGCATTTTGCAGAAACACACTTCAGTCCATTAAACATGGTTTCCTATGGCACTAGTTGACATCTGGACATTTTGCGGCATTGTGTTTTTTGGAGAGCCCCTTGGGGGGCTCTCTGGGTGATGTCATCGCATGGCCACGCCCCATTTTTATATAAGAGTTGGCAGAGAGCGGGCGACAACAAAACGGATGAAGACATCAACTGAACAAGATCGGCTTTTTTTTTTTTTTACTGGGTAACCGGCGGCGAAGAAGAAGGAAGTGGCGGTGGGAGGAGAAGACAGCAGGAGGAGAAGACGGCAGGAAGACAGAGCTATTAATAAAGGAATTGTCAAAAACCGGCTCTTGTGTTTTTATTACATTTCTCTGCTTTTTTGGTGAATGGGTAGGGGTACGATGCCCATTCACATGGGGGGGGCAAGATCTGGGGGCCCCCTTCTCTCCCGGTGTTCGACCTCTTCTCCCAGTGTCCGGTTCTTCTGCCGGCTCCTCCGCTATCTTCTGCCTGATCTGTGGTTCCAGCAGAGTCCAGTTCAATGCAGTGTAGGTTCCATATAGTGCATCAGTAACTTGCCCCCTGCATGATTTCAATGGAAAATTCTTGGATTTCTTGCGTGATTTCAATGGAAAATAGAGAGCACCAGCTGCCAATTGCAGCAGGTTTTTGTGGACCTTTTAGGCCATGGGCTTCAGCTTGTATAAGAGCAGTGTGAACAGCAGGTTTTTGACAAAGCATTTGCACAGCTTTTAGCAAGTTCTGTTGAAGCTTTTAAAGTACCATTTTGCTCCAGTTTGTGCATGTTGAACACAGATACTAATGGGAGTGTTGATTGCCACTTTAAGCAAGTTGCAAGCAGGTTTCAGCACTTCTTGGCACTTGAAGGCTGCTGAAGCCTGCTAGCAGCTTGCATAATGTGACAATCAACAATCCCATTAGGCTCTGTGTTCAACATTTACAAACTGGAGTTAGATGATACTTTAAAAGCTTCAATAAAGCTTACTGAAAGCTCCGGAAATGCTTTGTCAAAAACCTGCTGTTTGCACTGCTCTTATACAAGCTGAAGCCTGTGTGAAACAGGCCTTATGCAGCGTGCACACAACGGACTTTCTGAACGGACGGACGGACTTGCCTACACACGACCAGACTTTCCGGCAGACTAGGTCCGACGGTCTTCCCGACAGACTTTCGACAGAGTTACGGCGGATTTTCTGAATGAACGTACTTGCCCACACATGTCCAAGTCCGTTCATTTTGAATGTGACTCGGGTACGACGGGACTAGAAAAGGAAGTCAATCTCGCCGCTTTTATCGGCGAGATTGACACCTTGCGAGCCCCATCGCGGGGCATACCAGGCCCTCAGGTCTGGTATGGATTTTAAGGGGAACCCCCTATGCCAAAAAAACAGAGTGGGGTCCCCCCAAAATCCATACCAGACCCCAATCCAAGCACGCAGCACGGCCAGTCAGGAAAGGGGGTGGGGACGAGCGAGCGCCCCCCCTGAACCGTACCAGGCCGCATGCCCTCAACATGGGTGGGTGCTTTGGGGGAGGGGGGCATCACCCGTTGACCCCGCCCCCTTATGCCGTCACAGTCCCAGCATGCCCAGGGACTGTGACGGCATAAGGGGCGAGGTCACTGCCTATACAAGTCATAGCGGGGCGCTCAGACAGCATTACAGCCAGAGAGAGCGTTGTGTCAACATCGGAAGAAGAGAAGAGGGAAGAAGGCGACGCAGAAGTCTGGGCCACCGCTAGAAAAAGAGCGGCAGAAGATAGCGGAGGAGCCGGCAGAAGAACTGGACATCGGGATAAGAGGTCGAACACCGGGAGAAGAGGCCGGAGAGAGCAGAGAAGAACCGGACGCCAGGAGAAGAGGCCAGAGAGACCCCCGGAGCCGGAAGACCCCCGGAGCTGTCTAATAAATTACTTTAAAAAACTGTAGTTTGTTTTTTTTATTGACACTTTTTCCCTAGGTGAATGGGTAGGGGTACGATGTACCCCCATACTCATACACATAGGGTGGGGGGCCGGGATCTGGTTGCCCCCTTATTAAAGGGGGCTCCCGGATTCCGATAAGCCCCCCGCCCGCAGACCCTGACAACCAACGGCCAGGGTTGTGGGGAAGAGACCCTTGTCCTCATCAACATGGGGGCAAGGTGCTTTGGGGTGGGGGGGGCCGCAGGGCGCCCCCTCCCCCAAAGCACCCACCCCCCATGTTGAGGGCATGCGGCCTGGTACAGTTCAGGAGGGGGGGTCGCTCGCTCGTCCCCACCCCCTTTCCTGACCGGCCGGGCTGCGTGCTCGGATCGGGGTCTGGTAAGGATTTTGGGGGACCCCACACCGTTTTTTCGGCGTAGGGGGTTCCCCTTAAAATCCATACCAGACCTAAGGGCCTGGTATGCCCCACACTCGCCGCATTAGGAAAATTTGTTTTTCCTATTGCAGCGAGCGCGAGATGTAGTACCCTGCCCTTGCGTCGTATCTGGTTCGTCGGACCAGCATACAGACGGACGGGCTTCGCGTCAGGAACTGAGTCCGGCGGAGTTACGACGGAAAGATTTGAAGCAAGTTTCAAATCTAAAGTCCGTTGGATTTCCGACCGAAACGGTCCGTCGGTAGTCCGATGCAGCCCACACACGGTTGGATTGTCCGCCGGATTCGGTCCGGTCAGAAAGTCTGCCTTTGTGTACGCGGCATTAGAGAGCGTCACTGTGTCAAACCCCCACCCAACCAAAAGCGCTTAGGGGTGTGAGATAAGAAGGCTTAAAGAGGAGGTCCAGCCAAAAAGAAAAATGTAAAAGTCAGTAGCTACAAAATACTGTAGCTGCTGACTTTTAATATTAGGACACTTACCTGTCCAGGGAGCCCGCGATGTTGGCACCCCAGCCGATCTCCTGGTTGCTGCCGCCGCCATTCCTTGTAAGGGAACCAAGCAGTGAAGCCTTTCAGCTTCACTGCTGGTTCCCTACTGTGCATGCCCTTTCTAATTGGCCCGGCGGTATGGGAATGAGGAAAGGGGCCGAACTTCCCTGAGATCGGGCCGTGAACCGTCATAATCTGGTCCCCCCTCGGGTCCCCCCTCTTCCCTGAAAGGTGCCAGATGTGACACCAGAGGGGGGAGGAAGCATATAAGGGGAAGTTCCACTTTTGGGTGGAACTCCACTTTAACCTTTTATGGTATTTTCAGCGGACCCTCCCCAATGTCAGATTTTCTAACAGTGTTGATATTTTCATAGGGACGATTCCCTTTAGGAGTTGTATTATCTCATATCCATAAATTATGGTAATTCTTGTATGGATGCTGATTAATGTCATTTTATCTTATAAAGATTTATTATGTGTACATTTTGGACCTGGTAGTTACAAACAGACAAAAATGTGAATTGCTTTTCTCTGCTTTACTATGATACTATTAGTAGGCTTTTGACTTGAAAGATATTTTGCTAATGGGTTTTACCTGGCCCTGGGTCTTGTCAGAGATGCTGTGAACTAAACTGGAATGTTTTATGACTAGTTTTATAATGGGGTTGTTCAGGGTTTGGTCCCTCAAGTAGCTTGAGTTGAAAACCATTCCCATTCCCTTCTAACGAATCTTTCAGTGGCTTTGTCCCCCTCCCATTTGGGCCATCTTTTTTGGACATCCTGACCGTGTCTTTTAATTAAAGAGAAAGAAAATAAGATTGTTATATTACATAAAATCTGTTGTGGGACACAGGTCATACCATCTCTATTTTTTGCTTTGCCATTGGAACTTTTGTTCCACAACACTGTTTGTCAGTGTCCTAATCTTCTGTATGCTGCAGTATAACCTGACTGTTTCTGAATTCATGTGTCCATCGAAGGACTGCAAAAGAAAATAATATTTTACAGCAAGCACAAAAATCAATTTCAGGCCTAATTTATTTTACAGAATGCCGTTGGGTGTTTTTAGCAATGATCATCATTGGCAGAGCTTCATTCATTTATGTATTAAGGCGAAAACTCAGCAATTTATATTGGGAACCCTAGCCAGGGTCTAACTTTTTGTCTACATTGCTGAAATTGTCCACAGAAAGAATTACATTTCTCTTTGCTACCCTTTTTAGTTGCAACAGCATTTAAACTTCACTAATTCGGTAAGGTGGTTTATGATGAGCCCCAATGAGTTTATTGCAGTTATTCATTTAACAATGTTCATTATCCATAATTCTTCTTCCTGCAGCAAGTTTTGTGGAAACATTTCTAACCTCTCTAATTACAGCCATGAATTTCATCAGACCATGCACCTACTATAATATCATCTTCAACTATATTAATTCTGCTATGGAACGAAGAAGAGGAACCACTGATGTAAGTGGTCGCTGTTAGGTTCGAATTACAGCAGGTGCTGGTTTTAAGGTTTGAGGCTGCACAGATACAAGCCCCAGCCTCAGCATTGCTTGAATTTATCATGTAATTTATTTACTCCTAGGAGGCATTTAGTATTGGATTGCAAATATCAATCTAAACATGATACCAAAGGAGAACCCCCTCTGTCCAGCCTGGACCACCCATATAAAGATGAGTTAGAATAACCCGAAAAAGCATGACATTTTCTTTGAAAAATGGGGACTGCAATTAAGCATCAAACTTTTTTTTTTTGGAATGTACCACAAATTTCAGTTACTGTATTTTTTTTTGTCTTTACGTTAATTTAGACTCTTCAGCAGAACATAGAAATCATGATGTCTTTTGCAGCTCAGCACAAACCATATGTCTGCATTTGTTAGAGCGCAGACACTGTAACTGCTCAAAGATTTTTAAGTCATTACATAATAATGTTCTATTTTATCTCCATAAAAATGTATTTGTACTGCTCTCAAAATGCTGTAAGTACCATAATTGGAGGTGGAATTTATGTACTTTTATTATTTTTGTTTTATGGATCTTTATTGGCATTGATCATATGAAAAAATTGTTACGTTATCAGCAACATGTTTTATAGTGCTTTTGGCAAGCTTAGCCAAGAAAGTCACAAAGTTGTTTAATATTTACTGGGAGTGGGCACATTAACCACTTAAGCCCCGGACCATTTGGCTGGCCAAAGACCAGAGCGTTCTTTGCGATTCGGCACTGCGTCGCTTTAACTGAAATTGCGCAGTCGTGCGATCTGGCTCCCAAACAAAATTGACGTAATTTTTTCCCCACAAATAGAGCTTTATTTTAGTGGTATTTGATCACCTCTGCGTTTTTTTTTTATTTATTGCACTATAAACAAAAAAAAGCATAAATTTTGAAAAATGCATTTTTTTTTACTTTTTGCTATAATAAATATCCCCAAAAAATATATTAAAAAAAAATATTTTTTTTCCTTAGTTTAGGCCGATACATATTCTTCTACATACTTTTGGTAAAAAATAATCACAATAAGCTTTTATGGATTGGTTTGCGCAAAAGTTATAGCGTTTACAAAATAGGGGATAGTTTTATGGCATTTTTATTAATAATTTTTTTATTAGTAATGGCGGAGAACTGCGTTTTTTATCGTGATTGCAACATTATGGCGGACAGATCGGACGCTTTTTGAAACCATTAACATTTATACAGCGATCAGTGCGATTAAAAATGCATTGATTTCTGTGTAAATGTGACTGGCAGTGAAGGGGTTAACCAGGAGGGGGCGCTGCAGGGGTTAACCAGGAGGGGGCGCTGCAGTGTGTCCTATGGAGTGATTCTAACTGTGGGGGGAGGGGCTACCTGTGATACGACACTAATCACCGCTTCAGATCACAGGGAGCTTTGATCAGTGTCAGTTGCAGAACCGGGAAATGCTTGTTTACATCAGCATTTCCCCGTTCTTCCTCTTCGTGATACGATCGCAGGTATCCCCGTGGACATCGAGTCCACGGGACCTGCGATCACGCTCGCGGCAAATTTAAAGGGACGTAACTGTACGGCCATTTGCCTGTCCGTACCAATCTGCCGACGTATATGTACATGCGGAGGTCGGCAAGCGGTTAAAACCCAAGCCAGCTATCTTCCTAAGAGGATTGGATGTATCTATCATTACATTCACAGATCAGTCTCCTTTCAGTTAAAATGATCAAAAGGAAGCATGCCGAAGCAAGCACAGGCAACTGCTAGAGTTGTATGTAAGGTGAGGCAAACAAAATGTCAGATGGCCAGGGAACATTTTCAGATTAGCGTAAACTTTTACTAAAGGCACTTTTATTAAACCACGTAAGCCACTTTTACTAAAACCACTTTAATTTGTAAATATAGCACATGGTATATCAAACCCAACTGAGCTAGCACTGGTGTGAGTACATTGTTAATGGACCAACCCTCCAGAACTGTTGGACGAAATAAAGTGTCATGGCAGTGCTGTCCTCTGCCTGCTATTAAAACTGCATACACTGGGGTGCCTGGCTTTGTTCTTTGTGTCCTAGACCAGGCCAAGTGGCAGGCAGAAGCGGCGGTCATCTTGAGTGGCACAAAAAGGGCAGAACCAATAACATATGCTGCTGAAATGACTCACTGGGCACTTTATACACCTGTGCAATTGCTTGGTAACACAAATTACTAATCAGCCAATCACATAGCAGCAACTCAATGCATTTAGGCGTCTATATGTGGTGAAGATGACTTGCAGAAGTTCAAACAAAGCCACTGACCATAACATGGTGGTTGTTGCCATACGGGCTGGTCTGAGTATTTCAAAAACTGCTGTTCTACTGGCATTTTCACACACAACGATCCATAGTGTTTACAGAGAATTTTCCAACAAATCTGCAGCAACTGCGCGATGCTATCATGTCAATATGGACCAACATCTCTGAGGAATGTTTCCAACACCTCGAATCTATGCCACGGAGAATTAAGGCAGTTCTAAAGGCTAAAGTGGGGCCGACCCGGTACTATCAAGGTGTACCTAATAAAGTGGCCAGTGAGTGTACATTTCCCATGGAACTTTTTAAAATTTTAAACTATTACAGTACTGCTTGGACCTTGAAGAAGGGGACACACCCCGAAAACTTGTCCTGAAAAATTGTATGTTAGTGCAAATGAAAAAAGTATTATGGACAGTAATCAATTATCTCTGTCACAGTTGCACTAATCCGGCTACAATCGCCTCTAAAACTAATACATCCAAATTAAAATACAGTAGTTTTTATTGACAATAATCATAAAAAGTCATACACTGGTGTCTTGCACAATGTAATGTATTATAGAATACCAAGAAACATTCTTGGTCAGGAAAGTGATTACAATGTGTCCATAATGCCAGACATGTCCAAACTGGCTTCCTGAACCAGAACAGGCCCAGTACATTTCAAAATTAATTTGTGTCTCTTCCTCAGGGGTTCATCTAGTATAATGAGTATCATAATTCATGCAAAATGAAATACACCAGCCTTGTTATTAAAAGAAATCCAGAGTTTAAAAATGCCTCACCATCTCTCCATGGCCACCAGCTGGGAAACGTAACCCACCGCAGAGGGGACCATACAAACACCAAGGCTTATCGTCCAAAACGACCAAGCTCATTCACTGGGAGGACTACTGTATTACTTATGGCATCTCCAACATCCACATAGCTCCAACGCAGCAAGGGATGATAGCCAAATAAATGAGCCACTGTTATACTCTAGTAGTAAAGATGGGGCACACTTTGGCCTTTTTGCCTTGGTGCTGAAAGAACTTGTTCTGGAATGCATTTGCGCATGCAAGTGTATTAAGCAGAATGGCACACAACAGTCCACTGCCAACTGGAGCATCCCATTTTCTTCTACATAGCAATGTTTTGGCCACTCCAGGCACACTGTAACATCTGGAATGCATTAATATAAGTGCTAAAACCTGTTACCAATCCTAAACCGAACAACTGCCAGCTTTGGTTGGTTCCTAAAACTAAGTTAAGTAGTATCTCTTGGCAAGTATACATGTTTGTGGACAGATTTTACCTCCAACAGGCTTGAATTGACTACCGTCTATATTATATGTTTACTGTACTTAACCAATAAAATTATACAAGAACTGCTTCTTATTTCCTGTATTACACTGCCTGCAACACACGTTAGTCCCCTTTTGTAGTAAAATGACTATTACTTATATAGTGCCTTCAATTTACACAGCGCTTTACATATAAAATATATTGTACATTCACATCAGTCCCTGCCCTCAAGGAGCTTACAGTCTAAGGTCCCTATCCATTCATATACTAGGGCCAATTTAGACAGGATACTATTAATGTACAAGCATGTCTTTGGAGTGTGGGAGGAAACCAGAGTACCAGGAGGAAACCCATGCAGGCACAGGGAGATCATGCAAACTCCAGGCAGGTAATGTGGTTGGGATTCGAACCTGTGACTATGTGAGTGCTGCTAGGTGGAAGTGCTAACCACTTAGCCACTGTGCTGCTTACAGCGATTGTGACAAGCTGAATACCCATTTTTCACCTATGAAGTGGTCTAACTATAGGCATCAGTATAACGCCAGGGGTGAATAGTGAGTACATACACAGAAACATCTAATTTTCCTAGCAGGTGCTGGAGCTTTTGTTTGGCTTGGGCATCTTTTCAATAGACTGAGGTTTATTTTTATAGTGCAGCTGATTTTATTAAAGCATAATACACTGATCAGCTACAACATTAGACCACCTACCCAATATTGTTATAGATCCCCCTTTTGCCACCAAAACAGGCCTTACCCATCAAGATATGGAATCCACCAGACCTCTGTACGAATGCTCTGGTATCTGGCACCAAGCCGTCAGTTCTAAAGTGGTTTAATGGAACATATACCTACAAACCCCCTAATATATGTATATTAAACTATAAAATGAATGCAAACAACCTAAATACTATATGCAATAGTTGTGAAGTTAAAAAAACAAAAGTGCAAAAATCACTGTTTAAACATGCAAATTAAATCTGTGAAGTGCTTGGATTATACTGTGCAACAAATATAAAAGAGTGAACAAAAAAGTTGACGATTCAATATACATAAAGTGCAACAAAGTCCATCTGTGCTAATGAAGTACTGAGCAACTTCTTCACCAGCTCTGTTAGACTAGTCTGCTCCAGGAGTGTCCTTTTAAAATGCTCACTCAACAGATTCTATTGACCCTTTTATTTAACATAAGTGGGTCAATATACACTTGTTTAGAAACAAACTCCAGTGGGGGATCAATGCCAGTTCCTCATCCGTCACTGTATCACCCTCCAAAATGTCACAAAGGCAAGCTTGCCCAACACATCCTCATATAACACACATTCAGAGCCGGTTCACACTGAGGCAGCACGAGTTGCAGAGCGACTGCTTCAGGCGACCTGCACATGACAGCAGTGGCGACTTGCAAAACGACTTCTATATATAGAAGTCAATGCAAGTCGCCCCCAAAGTAGTACAGGAACCTTTTTCTAAGTCGGAGCGACTTGAGTCGCTCCTATTAGAACGGTTCCATTGTACAGAACGCGACTTGTCAGGCGGCTAAGTCGCCCCAGTGTGAACCGGCTCTTAGGGAAACAGACCAGGGGAGATATCATAGCATAACATTTATTGACTAAAATAATTGCCCATCCAAAAAAAGTATTGCACTCCTGGGTAAGTTTAGTTTGTTCTGCCCATCCCCCACCCAATTTAGCCAACCAGTTGTGAACAGCTGTATGCATGGGTTCTCTATTACTGTTTGCATTGGCTTTGTCCTCTATTGCCAGCTTTCAAAGCAAGTGGCAAAAAAATCTACAGTTGCAATAAAAAGTATGTGAACCCTTTTGGAATGATATGGATTTCTGCACAAATTGGTCATAAAATGTGATCTGATCTTTATCTAAGTCACAACAATAGACAATCACAGTCTGCTTAAACTAATAACACACAAATAATTAAATGTTACCATGTTTTTATTGAACACACCATGTAAACATTCACAGTGCAGGTGCAAAAAGTATGTGAACCCCTAGACCTGGGGTCTCAAACTGGCGGCCCTCCAGCTGTTGTGAAACTACAAGTCCCATGAGGCATTGCAAGGCTGACAGTTACAAGCATGACTCCCACAGGCAGAGGCATGATGGGACTTGTAGTTTTGCAACAGCTGGAGGGCCGTCAGTTTGAGACCCCTGCGACTAATGAGATCTCCAAGAGCTAATTGGAGTGAGGTGTCAGCCAACTGGAGTCCAATCAATGAGATGAGATTGGAGGTGTTGGTTACAGCTGCCCTGCCCTATAAAAAAAAACCCACACCAGTTCTGGGTTTGCTTTTCACAAGAAACATTGCCTGATGTGAATGATGCCTCCCACAAAAGAGCTCTCAGAAGACCTATGATTAAAAATTGTTGACTTGCATAAAGCTGGAAAGGGTTATAAAAGTATCTCCAAAAGCCTTGCTGTTCATCAGTCCACGGTAAGACAAATTCTCTATAAATGGAGAAAGTTCAGCACTGCTGCTACTCTCCCTAGGAGTGGGCATCCTGTAAAGATGACTGCAAGAGCACAGCACAGACTGCTCAATAAGGTGAAGAAGAATCCTAGAGTGTCAGCTAAAAACTTACAAAAGTCTCTGGCATATGCTAACATCCCTGTTAGCAAATCTACCATACATAAAACACTAAGCAAGAATGCATTTCATGGGAGGATACCACAGAGGAAGCCACTGCTGTCCAAAAAAAACATTGCTGCACGTTTACAGTTTGCACAAGAGCACCTGGATGTTCCACAGCAGTACTGGCAAAATATTCCATGGACAGATGAAACCAAAGTTGAGTTGTTTGGAAGAAACACACAACACTATGTGTGGAGAAAAAGAGGCACAGCACACCAACATCAAAACCTCATCCCAACTGTGAAGTATGGTGGCATCATGGTTTGGGGCTGCTTTGCTGCGCCAGGGCCTGGACGGATTGCTACCATCGAAGGAAAAATGAATTCCCAAGTTTATCAAGACATTTTGCAGGAGAACTTAAGGCCATCTGTCCACCAGCTGAAGCTCAACATAAGATGGGTGTTACAACAGGACAACGACCCAAAGCATAGAAGTAAGTCAGCAACAGAATAGCTTAAACTGAAGAAAATACGCCTTCTGGAGTGGCCCAGTCAGAGTCCTGACCTCAGTCTGATTGAGATGCTGTGGCGTGACCTCAAGAAACCAATTCACACCAGACATCCCAAGAATATTGCTGAACTGAAACAGTTCTGTAAAGAGGAATGGTCAAGAATTACTCCTGACCTTTGTGCACGTCTGATCTGCAACTACAGGAAACGTTTGATTGAAGTTATTGCTGCCAAAGGAGGTTCAACCAGTTATTAAATCCAAGGGTTCACATACTTTTTCCACCTGCACTGTGAATGTTTACATGGTGTGTTCAATAAAAACATGGTAACATTTAATGCTTTGTGTGTTATTAGTTTAAGCAGACTGTGATTGTCTATTTTTGTGACTTAGATGAAGGTCAGATCACATTTTTTGACCAATTTGTGCAGAAATCCATATCTTTTTATTGCAACCTGTATTTCTGTAGCGTACATCATGGGCCACAGAGCCTTAAGTAATTACTTAATGGGTTATAGGCCACCTTCAGGTGATGGACACTGGTATACCCAATCCAGGAAGTTTACTCCCTATATAACCCCTTCTCCTTCCAGAAGCACATCAGTTTTTTCGCCAGTGTCTAAGGTGTTGGTCACGAGTGAAGATGTGCTCTGTGGAGCTCCAGGAGGGATCCATGCTGGATTTAAATAGCCTCCATAGACCAGATCCATCCAAAGTGACACTGAGGCCTAAGTGGATGGTACCTGGGGCCTCGTATCTGAATCACGAGGTTTTGCCTGTAACGCCTCTCTTTGTAGGGCTGGACCTCGGGAACCCAGGGCTTAGGTCTTGCTACATTACCCAAAGCTTTCCTGGTGGGGTGATTTTACAGGTCCAAGGGAGTTGGAACCCCGATATCTAGGGACCCGGTCCTTGAAGGTTTGCTAAACGCAGCCCGCCGTGATGGGTGAAGGTTGGATTGTCTATTAATTTAGCAAATCTTGCAGCGGGGATAAGGTAAGGGAAGAAACTTAGGAACTGAAAAGTCCACCTATGTATTCTTCTATTAGAAAAAAAATGTTGTCATGCCTTAAATTCTCCACTAGAGGGAGTCTATGCACATACCTTAACCACTTAAGGACCGCCTGACGCCGATGTACGTCGGCGGAATGGCACGGGCAGGCAGAATCACGTACATATACGTGATCTGCCTCCCGGGGGCGGGGGGTCCAATCGGACCCCCCCGGTGCCCGAGGCGGTCCGCTTCTGACCAGCGGCGATCAGAGATGAGGGGGAGACCATCCGTTCGTGGCCCCCCCCCTCGCACCGGCCAATCAAATCATTCCTTTGCTGCTGTATGCTAAACAGCAGCAAAGGAAATGATGTCATCTCTCCTCGGCTCTGTATTTTCCGTTCCGGCGCCGAGGAGAGAAGACTTCAATGTGAGTGCACAACACACACACATACAGTAGAACATGCCAGGCACAGAAAACACCCCCCTTTACCCCCCGATCACCCCTAATCCCCCCCCTGTCACACTGACACCAAGCAGTTTATTTTTTTTTTCTCATTACTGCATGGTGTCAGTTTGTGACAGTTACTGTGTTAGGGCAGTTACTGTTAGCCCCCTTTAGGTCTAGGATACCCCCCTAACCCCCCCTAATGAAGTTTTAACCCCTGTCGCCAGTGTCACTAAGCGATCATTTTTCTGATCGCTGTATTAGTGTCACTGGTGACGCTAGTTAGGGACGTAAATATTTAGGTTCGCCGTCAGCGTTTTATAGCGTCAGGGACCCCCATATATTACCTAATAAATGTTTTAACCCCTTGATTGCCCCCTAGTTAACCCTTTCACCACTGATCACCATATAACTGTTACGGGTGACGCTGGTTCGTTTAGTTTTTATAGTGTCAGGGCACCCGCCGTTTATTACCGAATAAAGGTTTAGCCCCCTGATCGCCCGGCGGTGATATGCATCGCCCCAGGCAGCGTCAGATTAGCGCCAGTACCGCTAACACCCACGCACGCAGCATACGCCTCCCTTAGTGGTATAGTATCTGAACGGATCAATATCTGATCCGATCAGATATATAATAGCGTCCCCAGCAGTTTAGGGTTCCCAAAAATGCAGTGTTAGCGGGATCAGCCCAGATACCTGCTAGCACCTGCGTTTTGCCCCTCCGCCCGGCCCAGCCCACCCAAGTGCAGTATCGATCGATCACTGTCACTTACAAAACACTAAACGCATAACTGCAGCGTTCGCAGAGTCAGGCCTGATCCCTGCGATTGCTAACAGTTTTTTTGGTAGCATTTTGGTGAACTGGCAAGCACCAGCCCCAGGCAGCGTCAGGTTAGTGCCAGTACCGCTAACACCCACGCACGCACCATACACCTCCCTTAGTGGTATAGTATCTGATCGGATCAATATCTGATCCGATCAGATCTATACTAGCGTCCCCAGCAGTTTAGGGTTCCCAAAAACGCAGTGTTAGTGTGATCAGCCCAGATACCTGCTAGCACCTGCGTTTTGCCCCTTCGCCCAGCCCAACCAAGTGCAGTATCGATCGATCACTGTCACAAAACACTAAACACATAACTGCAGCGTTCGCAGAGTCAGGCCTGATCCCTGCGATCGCTAACAGTTTTTTTGGTAGCGTTTTGGTGAACTGGCAAGCACCAGTGGCCTAGTACACCCCGGTCGTAGTCAAACCAGCACTGCAGTAACACTTGGTGACGTGGCGAGTACCATAAGTGCAGTTCAAGCTGGTGAGGTGGCAAGCACAAGTAGTGTCCCGCTGCCACCAAGAAGACACAGCCCCGTCATGCCCATAGTGCCCTTCCTGCTGCATTCGCCAATCCTAATTGGGAACCCACCACTTCTGCAGCGCCCGTACTTCCCCCATTCACATCCCCAACCAAATGCAGTGGGCTGCATGAGAGGCATTTTCTTTATGTCCTCCCGAGTACCCCTACCCAGCGAACCCCCCCAAAAAAGATGTGTCTGCAGCAAGCGCGGATATAGGCGTGACACCCGCTATTATTGTCCCTCCTGTCCTGACAATCCTGGTCTTTGCATTGGTGAATGTTTTGAACGCTACCATACACTAGTTGAGTATTAGCGTAGGGTACAGCATCGCACAGACTAGGACACACTTTCACAGGGTCTCCCAAGATGCCATCGCATTTTGGGAGACCCGAACCTGGAACCGGTTGCAGTTATAAAAGTTAGTTACAAAAAAAAGTGTAAAAAAAAAAAATAGAATAAAAAAAATAGTTGTCGTTTTATTGTTCTCTCTCTCTCTCTCTATTCTCTCTCTATTCTGCTCTTTTTTACTGTATTCTATTCTGCAATGTTTTATTGTTATTATGTTTTATCCTGCTTGCTTTTCAGGTATGCAATTTTTTATACTTTACCGTTTACTGTGTTTTATTGTTAACCATTTTTTTGTCTTCAGGTACGCCATTCACGACTTTGAGTGGTTATATCAGAATGATGCCTGCAGGTTTAGGTATCATCTTGGTATCATTCTTTTCAGCCAGCGGTCGGCTTTCATGTAAAAGCAATCCTAGCAACTAATTAGCCTCTAGACTGCTTTTACAAGCAGTGGGAGGGAATGCCCCCCCACCGTCTTCCGTGTTTTTCTCTGGCTCTCCTGTCTCAACAGGGAACCTGAGAATGCAGCCGATGATTCAGCCAGCTCACCATAGAGCTGATAAGAGACCAGAGTGGCTCCAAACATCTCTATGGCCTAAGAAACCGGAAGCTACGAGCATTTCATGACTTAGATTTCGCCGGATGTAAACAGCGCCATTGGGAAAGCATTTTATCACACCGATCTTGGTGTGGTCAGATGCTTTGAGGGCAGAGGAGAGATCTAGGGTCTAATAGACCCCATTTTTTTCAAAAAAGAGTACCTGTCACTACCTATTGCTATCATAGGGGATATTTACATTCCCTGAGATAACAATAAAAATGATTTTAAAAAAAATGAAAGGAACAGTTTAAAAATAAGATAAAAAAAGAAAAAAAAAAAAAAAGCACCCCTGTCCCCCCCTGCTCTCACGCAAAGGCGAACGCAAGCGTTGGTCTGGTGACAAATGTAAACAGCAATTGCACCATGCATGTGAGGTGTCACCGTGAACGTCAGATCAAGGGCAGTAATTTTAGCAGTAGACCTCCTCTGTAAATCTAAAGTGGTAACCTTTAAAGGCTTTTAAAAATGTATTTAGTTTGTCGCCACTGCACAATTGTGCGCAATTTTAAAGCATGTCATGTTTGGTATCCATGTACTTGGCCTAAGATCATCTTTTTTATTTCATCAAACATTTGGGCAATATAGTGTGTTTTAGTGCATTAAAATGTAAAAAAATGTGTTTTTTCCCCAAAAAATGCGTTTGAAAAATTGCTGCGCAAATACTGTGTGAAAAAGAAAAATAAAAAACACCCACCATTTTAATCTGTAGGGCATTTGCTTTAAAAAAATATATAATGTTTGGAGGTTCAAAGTAATTTTCTTGCAAAAAAAAATAATCTTTTCATGTAAACAAAAAGTGTCAGAAAGGGCTTTGTCTTCAAGTGGTTAGAAGAGTGGGTGATGTGTGACATAAGCTTCTAAATGTTGTGCATAAAATGCCAGGACAGTTCAAACCCCCCCCCAAATGACCCCATTTTGGAAAGTAGACACCCCAAGCTATTTGCTGAGAGGCATGTCGAGCCCATGGAATATTTTATATTGTGACACAAGTTGCGGGAAAGAGACAAATTTTTTTTTTTTTTGCACCAAGTTGTCACTAAATGATATATTGCTCAAACATGCCATGGGAATATGTGAAATTACACCCCAAAATACATTCTGTTGCTTCTCCTGAGTATGGGGATACCACATGTGAGACTTTTTGGGAGCCTAGCCGCGTACGGGACCCCGAAAACCAAGCACTGCCTTCAGGCTTTCTAAGGGCGTAAATTTTTGATTTCACTCTTCACTGCCTGTCACAGTTTCGGAGGCCATGGAATGCCCAGGTGGCACAAAACCCCCCCAAATGACCCCATTTTGGAAAGTAGACACCCCAAGCTATTTGCTAAGAGGTATAGTGAGTATTTTGCAGACCTCACTTTTTGTCACAAAGTTTTGAAAATTGAAAAAAGAAAAAAAAAAAGGAAAATTTATTATCAAATACTTACCGTAATTTTCCTTTCCTGATGGACTCCATGGCAGCCTACGTGTGGGTTAACACCGCCTCCTCTCCAATGCTATAGGACCCCCTACCCTATAAGATTGAGCTCACCTGTATAGACTGTGTTCCGTAACTTAGCCTACTCTTTGACCGATGGGTGGGGACTCCGTCTGCCATGGAGTCCATCAGGAAAGGAAAATTACGGTAAGTATTTGATAATAAATTTTCCTTTTTCCTGACAGACTCCATGGCAGCCTACGTGTGGGAAATAACTAGCCATTCCACACGGGTGGGTATGCTGAACAGCAATAAATTTTATTTGACCCGTCAACCGACAGGATTTATAAACCAAAGATCACAGAGGCAAGCGAAGCAGGCTCAGAAAAGTAATGTGACATTAAGGTTTTAATAGGGGCCCATGAGGCCGCTTGCAGATAACGTCTGGATACGCGTGCCGGGCTGCTGCCCATGAAGCTGCTATATTCTTGGTGAAACGTGCCGTCATGCCTCCAGGGGAGTCAGGATCCTAGATGTATAAAGCTGATGGATAAACTTGACAATCCAGGCCGCCGTCGTTCTGGTAGAGGCTTGAATCAGTTTGTTACTGCCAAAGTGCGGGACGAGCAGGCAGACAGAGTGTCTAAAGGAAGGAAGTAGCTTGCAGGTATACCTTCAGAATTTCATCTACGTCCAGGGGATAAACTTTAGTGGACTCCTGGGTCCTGAATGTAGATAGGACGGATCCCTGGATCTTATAGAACCTTGAGGTAATCCTCGGATTTGAGCTGAGCATATGAATAAGGACCATCTGGTCCGGAAAGAGGACAGTGATTTTAGCTGAAAAGGTCTCCAATAGGAAGCGGGGAGGACCCCGTGTTACTAAGTTCAGACAGTGAGCCAATGACAAGGGGAAGGTCTAAATTAGGAAATCTTGGTCTCCTTTCTGAGGGCTAGGCTTTTGACTGCCCATGGAACGACTGGTGGACTAAAGAGTAAACAGCCCACGAAGTTCCAGAGAAGGCCGACAAGGCTGAGACTTGGACTCTAAGAGAGCCGATTGATAGAGATAAATCTAGGCTGAAAAGCTGAAGATATCCTGAGCTTTGGATTTCTACATGACCTGCCCAAAGAATGAGAACTCAACAGACTTGGCCTGAATTCTCCTATCGACTTAATTCGTGCTCATCCCCGTAGAGTTCATAAGAGTGGCAAACATCCTTGAAGCGCACCTGAGCCGGACAAGGGTGCAGGACTGCCCATTGAGAAAGAAGGCCCAGCCCGAGAGGAAGAGACAACGGATCCTGGAAGCTGAGCTGACTCAGGAAAGGAAGTCAAGGCTCGTTTGGCCAGTAAGGAGCTACAGCCACCACTCTTGACTGCTTCCGCATGAGATCTTCGTAAGAATCTGAGGATTATTGGGAGTGATGAAAGAGGCATATGCCCTCTTAAAGCTCAATCGATCTGTCAGGGCATCCACTCGAGAGGCCTAACTGCAATGGCTCCGCGTTGTAACACCTCACCAGCTTGAGGTTGCCTGTGGAGAAAAAAGATCCACTTTGGAATTGACTCCCAGGAACAGAATCCACTTGAATGTCTGCACACGAGAAGACCATTCGTTAGTGTCTGTGTGACAGGAATCCAATCAGACGAACTGGACTCCAGGGATATAGGCCATTGAAAGCCTGTCAGGTTCTTCTGGGCCCAAGACATGATGGGCTTGAACTCCCGGAATAGTGTGGAGATTTGAGCGCCCCTATGACTCTTCACTCAGAAGATCACCGTTGTAACATCCATTCTTATAATACTGACTCTTCCCAGAGATGGGAGAAGAACTGAAGGGCACACTAGGCTGCCCGAAGATCCAGGACATTCTAGCCCGGGTCGAGAAGACGCGCACCCAACCTGCTTTAAGCAGGATCCAAACTGTAGAGGACTCTCCAACTGGTACTGCTGGCATCGGTTGTGACCTTGACCCATGAGATGGGGCAACGGAGTGGCAAATGAGCAGGTTTTGCGCTGCAGACACCAAAAGAGGCTACTCCACGTCATTGATGATATGTGAATAGGTTGACTGTTGTCCCTTGATTTCCCTTGCTGCAGAAAACCTGAAGGGAGAGGATATATCCTCTGCAGGAACCACTTCACCATAGGGGTCGTGTAGACCGTCGAGTTGATAGTGCTTTTCTTTTTTTTTTTTTTGAAAGACTTAGGTGAGGTTATCAGCCCGAAAAGGGGGAGGAAGAACTGTAGATGGTCTTGCCCCACTTGGGACCGGAGGTAAGCATCCTCAAGTTGATTGAGATTAGCCAATCCCCCGGCCATATAGAAGGACGACAGAGCCTTCTATTGTATGTACAAATTTTTTATACTTGTATAGGTAAGTTGGTTCTATTACTGGTCACCAAAACTATTACTTTTGTATTGTGAAGAGGGGAAAGTATACCCCCTGGAATTTTTCGTCCCTTGGTACATGTACAGTAACGCCTGCTCCCGCTCTTCCGACCAAGTTAGCAGAGTGGAATAAATCTGGAGAAAGGAGTATTAGTGAAGGACCATCTGTGGCTCGATAAAATCATCTCGACAGCCCAGTAATCTGTGATGGGGGCCACCTAGACGTGCCGGAAGAGGAGCAGATGAGCCTCCCCGCCCGTCCTGGTTGGGCGGGCGCAACCCAAAAGATTCAGCTGGTTCACAACCATCGGACGCCTAACTCTTAGCAAGTTCGGAAGGACACTCCAATCCTGTCTAAAGTCCCAGCCAGGCCTTTAAAAGCAAGCTTCTCACGAGCGTTCAGCACCTCCCGTAATGGGGACTCTTCCGACCGAGCAGACGCCTAACCTGGGGAAGGCGTAACTATAAGGCCAGATGAACCATGACCGAGGACCATTTAGTCCAAGCCAACAGGTGGATCAGATTGATGCCAGCTTCAGCTCCTTAACTGCTGAACTTGTGCAGAACTCCCCCAAAGCTCCCCTGAGTACAAAGACTACAATAATTGTCTAGACTTCCATAACCTTTAGACATAGCTGCTAGATCCAGGGCAGGGTTACGAGCCATACCGGCAAACCCGTAAGCTTCCTTGAGATCTTGATCTAACATCTCTCAAGCCTGTCCTGCGAGTCACGGCATCTTCTAATTTAGAGTAACCTGTTTTGTCAGACGCCACAATGCTGCATCTATAAGGGGAGTGTTTCCCAGACACTTCACTTCTTCTGCCTTGAAGGGATACAATCTAGAGGTATTGATTGACATAGCAGTTTTCTTGTCTACTCAGTTGCACTCCTCATTCATTTAATCCGTGAGGAGCAGAAAGAGAGAGAGAGCGTCCTTTCCCCCGGTACTTAGAACTACTTTGCTTAGCCGACGGGGGTGGTGGAAGGGTCTACCCCCTTAAGGGCTTCCCTAATCTCTTTGAATCGTGGAGGAACCAGAGATACGACAAGGCTTCTGACACATTCGTCACCTTCCAACTTGCTGTCTGAAGAATCCAGAGAAGCAGCGAAGGGCTGGGAAGGACCCAAAAAAAAACCCTCTGGGCTATGTCGGCCAAGAAGCCGGGTGGGATGGACAATTGGCTCCATGTGTAGGATGTGTCCCATCTGTTTAGAGATTATTACCTCACACATTTCACAAGACACTCCATATTCTTGTTTCCCGTCCCTTCTATCCCCAACCGCCCAGGCATAACAGTGGTCACATAACGACTTGCCCTCCAGGACTCGTGTCTCACATCTCCAGCAGGCTCTGCCATCCGAGCGACTGATAGGGCGGTGGCGGTGACTGGAGGAGGAACGGCAACATCTCCTCTAGATGGAGGAGGAACAGCAACATCTCCTCTAGATGGAGGAGGAATGGCAACATCTCCTCTAGATGGAGGAGGAATGGCAACATCTCCTCTAGTTGAAGGAGGAATGGCAACATCTCCTCAAATTGGAGGAGGAATGGCAACATCTCCTCTAGTTGGAGGAGGAATGGCAACATCTCCTCTAGATGGAGGAGGAATGGAAACATCTCCTCTGGATGGAGGAGGAATGGCAACACCTCCTCTGGTTGAAGGAGGAATGGCAACATCTCCTCAATTTGCAGGAGGAATGGCAACATCTCCTCTGGATGGAGGAGGAATGGTAACATCTCCTCTAGTTGGAGGAGGAATGGCCACATCTCCTCTAGTTAAAGGAGGAATAGCAACATCTCCTCAATTTGGAGGAGGAATGGCAACATCTCCTCAATTTGGAGGAGGAATGGCAACATCTCCTCTAGTTGGAGGAGGAATGGCAACATCTCCTCTGGCTGGAGGAGGAATGGCAACATCTCCTCTAGTTGGAGGAGGAATGGCAGCATCTCCTCTAGTTGGAGGAGGAATGGCAGCATCTCCTCTAGATGGAGGAGGAATGGGAACATCTCCTCTAGATGGAGGAGGAATGGCAACATCTCCTCTAGTTGGAGGAGGAATGGTAACATCTCCTCTTGTAGAAGTTTGTGGCCTGGCAAGGTCTCTGCCGTCCCGGACCACGACTTGCGGGTCTGATCTGAAAAGGGCTGAAAAAGATTGGGGGGGGGGGACACCAAAGGCAAGTCTCAAACCTTTGAGACTGCAACCTCGGCCCCTCTCCTCATCTGCATGTACCTTGTGCCTGGGTGCTGGCTGTATGAAGGCAGTGACCTGTCCTTAACCGCTGGACAGAACGTCATCATGACATGGAAGGTCTGCAGATGACCCGGAAATGCTCCACATACCGAGCCTATCAGAAAGATTACGTACCCAATATATGTATACATATATATATACATATATATATATACATACACACACCTATACACATATATAAACTAAAATACACACTTTTATTTATTTACTCATTTATATATACACATGTATATTATTATTTACACACATTTTTCTTCTTCTCTCTTTTTCTTTTCTTTTTTTTTTTTTTTTTTAATATGTATGTACATATATGTGTTATCTATTTGCCTTTGCTTTCCCCTTTAAGGGGAGAAAACCCAGTAGACCAATGCAGACCAGGCTGGGGGAAGATGCCACTCACTGTCTGCATGAAATCCCGTTTTTGACAGGAGATGGCAGACAATCGAATCCCCCGCATGAGTGACGTCACTGCCCCTCCACCTCGCGCCTGCGCTGAGGGAGACAGCCGCATGGCGCCTGCGCGGCCGCCGAAGAGTTCGCCACTGCGCGAGCCAAGCCTCGCTTTTGCGAAGGCCCCGCGCATGCACAGAACGACAGCGGCGGCCGCAACCCAGAAGCACCGCGCCTGCCTGGAACGCAGAAGCGTTCCAAACGCCATGAGGGGACACAGAGGAACCGGAGAGCACCAGGGAGACAGGAGACAAACACAGCATAACAAAGAAACGACTGCCATGGAAGTAGTAGAAAATCTCAGACCTTGCCAGCCGTTGATGCGTCCACCTTCAGGCATACCGAGGCATCCTCCCCTCTATGACTGGGGAATCTAGTGCCATGAAAAGCTACTCGCCCGCTCATAGCTGGGCCCTGAGCTGTACCGTATGATGGTATGCTGGAATCTGGAAAAACTCCGACCGGACGCCAACAGGAACAATCGTGATGTAGGTCCATGGAGGAGGACAAAAAAGGAACACAGTCTATACAGGTGAGCTCAATCTTATAGGGTAGGGGGTCCTATAGCATTGGAGAGGAGGCGGGGTTAACCCACACGTAGGCTGCCATGGAGTCTGTCAGGAAAAATGTTTTTTCTTGTCTTTCTTCATTTTCAAAAACAAATGAGAGCTGCAAAATACTCACCATGCCTCTCAGCAAATAGCTTGGGGTGTCTACTTTCCAAAATGGGGTCATTTGGGGGGGGGTTTGTGCCACCTGGGCATTCCATGGCCTTCGAAACTGTGATAGGCAGTGAAGAGTGAAATCAAAAATTTACACCCTTAGAAATCCTGAAGGCGGTGATTGGTTTTCGGGGCCCCGTACGCGGCTAGGCTCCCAAAAAGTCCCACACATGTGGTATCTCCATACTCAGGAGAAGCAGCTAAATTTATTTTGGGGTGCAATTCCACATATGCCCATGGCCTGTGTGAGCAATATATCATTTAGTGACAACTTTGTGCAAAAAAAAATAAAAAATTGTCACTTTCCCGCAACTTGTGTCAAAATATAAAATATTCCATGGACTCAACATGCCCCTCAGCAAATAGCTTGGGGTGTCTACTTTCCAAAATGGGGTCATTTGGAGGGGTTTTGTGCCATCTGAGCATTTTATGGCCTTCAAAACTGATAGGTAGTGAGGAGTGAAATCAAAAATTTACGCCCTCAAAAATCCTGAAGGCGGTGATTGGTTTTCGGGGCCCCGTATGCCGCTAGGCTCCCAAAAAGTCCCACACATGTGGTATCCCCGTACTCTGGAGAAGTAGCTGAATGTATTTTGGGGTGCAATTCCACATATACCCATGGCCTGTGTGAGCAATATATCATTTAGTGACAACTTTTTGTAATTTTTTTTTTTTTTTTATCATTATTCAATCACTTGGGACAAAAAAAAATAAATATTCAATGGGCTCAACATGCCTCTCAGCTATTTCCTTGGGGTGTCTACTTTCCAAAATGGGGTCATTTGGGGGGGGTTTGTACTGCCCTGCCATTTTAGCACCTCAAGAAATGACATAGGCAGTCATAAACTAAAAGCTGTGTAAATTTCAGAAAATGTACCCTAGTTTGTAGATGCTATAACTTTTGCGCAAACCAATAAATATACGCTTATTGACATTTTTTTTACCAAAGACATGTGGCCGAATACATTTTGGCCTAAATGTATGACTAAAATTGAGTTTATTGGATTTTTTTTATAACAAAAAGTAGAAAATATCATTTTTTTTCCAAATTTTCGGTCTTTTTCCATTTATAGCGCAAAAAATAAAAATGGCAGAGGTGATCAAATACCATCAAAAGAAAGCTCTATTTGTGGGAAGAAAAGGACGCAAATTTCGTTTGGGTACAGCATTGCATGACCGTGCAATTAGCAGTTAAAGCGACGCAGTGCCAAATTGGAAAAAGTCCTCTGCTCCTTATGCAGCATAATGTTCTGGGGCTAAAGTGGTTAATCTGTTGTCTTCACTGTAAAGCTTAGTGTCTGTGTGGCCGCAGCAGCGTGTGCTCCCCCCTGAAGGGACTGAGGGTTAGGGGGACATCAGCGGTGTACCCCCCTTACATTACCCCTCCCCAGGTCCCTCTGTTTCTGATACTGCTGTTATTGTTACTGATTTTTGTTGCTGTTTGCCTGCTGCTAACAGGTCTCTGCCTCCCCTCCCCCCCTCATGTTGGGTCTGTAGACCTGAAAGCGCCGCGCACAAGCGCTGGAACATTTTAAATGAAAAGAGAGGTGGATTTTTTCCCCGGAGGGGCGGGGCCTAAGCACAGCGCCGTGAATGTCCACGAGCAGGCAAAAACAAATAAAACCACAGCTGGGACAGTCTCTAACTGGCTGGCTAGGAGAAACAAGCAGTCTGCACACAGGGACACAGGAGCTGTGGAACACATGAGGGTTGCAAACTGGCATTCCTGATACAGGAAGGACACTTTTTTCCCAGCACTAGGCTGAACTTTATGGCGGCTTTAATGTCATGACTATATTCAGCGATTAAGTGCAAATGTATAGTGCCTCTATTTTTGTGCTTAGGACTATGCCTGCTAAAAAGACACCACAAAGACCAAAATGGTACTAAAGGTTTCACCCCCAGGCGTTAGGATCTCGAGTCGCATTTCCCCACTGTCATCCTCGCCTGAATTACCAATTTTGACCATTGGAACAAATTGATGGTGCAACTGCTTCTCGCATCTCAGCCCCTGTATACGTGACTGAAGATGTCCTTTCCTCCACTCTGCAGGGTCTGGAAGGAAGATTAGCGGCTTTAATAGCATCCTCCATTCAAATGGATAGGAAGCGTGCTAGATTCCCCCCCCCCCCCCCCCCCCCACTTCAGAACCTTTGCCAGGGGAACAGTGAGCACAGGATGAGGTGTTACCTCAGGCGATCAGGAGGAACAACAAATCGATGATTCCTATGTGGAAGAAACAACAGTAGATGAACCTTTTTCAGCCTCACGATCTGAGAAATTGTTGATACAAACTCTTACTGAGATGGTTCGTTCCACTTTCATGCTGCCCCTAACGGAGTCTCCTTAAAGCTCGGTTTCTTCCTTGAGTTCCTTAAAACCGTCTCAGCTTTGCATGTGTTTCCTGTCCATGCATTACTAGACCAGCTTATTTTTGCTGAATGGGATCACTCGGATAAGTATTTTCTCCCTCCTAAGAGATTTTCAGTTCTCTATCTAATGGAGGAGAAATTCACCAAAAAATGGAAAGTACCAGCAGTTGACGCTGCGATTTCCAGTGTGAATAAAAACCTAACTTGTCCTGTAGACAATGCACGAATGCTTAAGGATCCAACAGATAAGAAGCTGGAATCCCTGTTAAAATCTACTTTTTCCTTGGCAGGTGCTGTTATTCAGCCTGCAGTCGTTGCAATAGGCGTCTGTCAATCCCTAAAGGACCAATTTAGAGAGGCCCTTAAAGAGGTTCCTGAACAACAAGCCCGGGAATTGGCTGAACTAACAAAAGCATTATGCTTTGCCATAGATGCCATTAAAGATTCTTGTCACCAGGCGTCTCGCCTTACGCTTATGTTTGTATATATGCTTAGAATCAAAATTGGTCAGCCGAAGCACCATGTAAAAACCTCCTAACTGGGTTCCCGTTTCATGGGGAGCGACTATTTGGAGAAGATTTGGACAAATATATCCAAACAATTTCTAGTGGGAAAAGTACTCTTTTGCCAGTCAAAAGAAAGTATAAACACCCTTCATTTAAACTGGCTCTTTCCCTGGCTACGGCCTCCGCTGTCAGACCCCTGAGGAAAACCTCAGGGTCAGACCCAGGCTCAAAAGAAGTCCTGGGTTTGGAAATCTGCAAAGCAGAATCCTAAAGCCTCATCATGAAAAGGCAACCCCCCTCACCAAGGTGGGGGGAAGACTTCTGCAGTTTTCAGAAGTCTGGCAAGAGAAAATTCAGTACAGATGGGTCATCTCCATGGTAACGCCGGGATACAAGCTGGAATTTTGGGACTTTCCACCGTCTCATTTCCTGATGTCAAGCGTTCCCAAAGATCCAGAGAAAAGACCATCTCTGTTTCAGGCACTAGACCGATTAATGTCTCAAGGAGTGATCATACAGATCCCCACAAAAGAGCAAGGTTTGGGGTTTTATTCAAATCTATTTATGGTACCAAAACCATATCTGCATATCCCTATATTTCCCGCTCACAAAAAGTTTCTGCAGTTCGAGTTAGAACAGCAGCATTCCCAGTTTGTAGCCCTGCCCTTCGGGCTAGCCACAGCACCCCTGGTGTTCACAAAAGTGCTGGCCCCACCTCTAACCAGGTTAAGGGCACAGGGCATAACAGTCGTAGTGTACCTAGATGATCTATTGCTAATAGACCAGTCGGTGGCTCGTTTGGAGCAAAGCGTACGCATTATAACCAGTTACCTGGAAAGTATGGGTTGGATTCGCAACCTAGAGAAATCTTCCATAATATCGCTAAAAAGGCTGGAGTACTTGGGTCTGATCATAGACACAGCCCAGGAAAAGGTGTTCTTGCCTCAGGCAAAGATCAATTCCATTAGAGAGCTGGTGTGGATGGTCAGGCTAAAAGGCGATCCCTCCATTCGCCTTTGCATGAGGTTGCTTGGAACCATGGTGGCTTAATTTGAAGCGGTTCCCTATGCCCCGTTTCATTCAAGACTGTTGCAAAACAGTATCCTGTCTGCTTGGAACAAAACGATTCAAGCTTTACACTTGCCAATGCGGCTGTCCCCAAGGGTGTTACAAAGCCTCAGTTGGTGGTTACTAACTCAGAATCTGCTGAAAGGAAAATCCTTCAGACCAGTTATCTGGAAAGTGGCAACGACAGATGCCAGCCTTTCAGGCTGGGGAGCAGTACTAGAAAAGACAACTGTCCAGGGACAGTGGTCAAGAGCCAAAGAAAGAACCTTGCCCATCAATATCTTTCAAGTTACTGGATTGTCCTGTCAGGATCCAATCTGACAATGCTACAGCTGTGGCCTATAGCAATCACCAAGGGGGCACCAAGAGTCTATCAGCGCAGAGAGAGGTGAACCATATTCTAACTTAGGCACGGAACATTCCTTTCTGCCCATCGGCACTCTTCATTCTGGGAGTAGAGAATTGGCAGGCGGACTGCTTAAGTCGCAAGCAGTTATTCCTACAAGAATGGTTTCTTCACCCCGACTTATTTCGGGACCGTTTGCCAAAGATGGGGGACTCCGGACGTAGATCTTCTAGCGTCCAGGTTCAACATGAAGTTAGTCAGTTTTGTGGCCAGAACAAGGGATCCACTCACATGCGGAACGGATGCGTTGGTGACCCAGTGGGATCAGTTCTCACTGATCTATGCATTCCCCCTAGTCAGTTGCTGCCTCGACTTCTTTGCAGGATCAAGCTGGAAAGAAAGCCGGTAATTCTGGTGGCACCAGCATGGCCCAAACGGTCATGGTATGCAGAAATCGTAAAGATGGCAGTGGAGAGCCCATGGTCCCTCCCACTACGACCAGATCTGCTCTCACAGGGACCGATATTCCACCCTACCTTATGGTCTCTAAATTTAAGGGCTTGGCTATTGAAACCCACATTCTGAAGAAACATGGGCTTTCTAGGTCGGTTATCTCTACCCAGAATAATGCAAGGAAGCCAGCTTCCAGAACTGTATATTTATAGGGTCTGGAGGGCTTATGTTTCCTGGTGTGAATCCAAGGGTTGGCACCCTCAGAGATATATCATAGGCAGAATTCTTGCTTTTCTACAATTAGGGGTAGAAATTAAATTGGCCTTGAGTACTATTAAAGGCCAAGTCTCAGCTTTATCAGTCTTATTTCAAAGACCACTTGCTACACATTCTTTAGTCCGGGGATTTATGCAAGGGGTGATGTGGCTTAATCCGCCCGTCAAACCTCCCTTGAACCATTGGGACTTGAACTTAGTTTTGTCTGTTACAAAAACAGCCATTTAAACCGATACAACATATTCCCCTAGTCCTTCTGACAAGGAAGTTGGTATTTTTGGTTGCTATATCCTCAGAAAGGAGGGTTTTGGAATTGGCTGTTCTTTTTTGTAAAGAGCCATATTTGATTTTTCATGAGGACAGAGTGGTGTTGCGCCCTCGTCCAGGTTTTTTACCAAAAGTGGTCTCAGGTTTCCACCTGAACCAAGATATTGTCCTATCATTGTTTTCATGTTCCAGGGAAGAAAAGTCACTACATTGTCTTGATGTGGTGAGAGCAGTGAAAATCTATTTAAAGGCAACTGCTCAGATTCGTAAGACCGATGTCTTATTTATTCTGCCAGAGGGTCCTAAGAAAGGACAGGCAGCATCGAAATTCACTGTTGCTAAGTGGTTTCGGCAAGTTATAATTCAAACTTATGATTTAAGGGGTAAGATTCCCTCTTTTCAACTTAAGGCGCACTCTACGAGAGTGGTTAGTGCTTCTTGGGCAGTGCGTCATCAGGCCTCCATGGCTCAGATCTGTAAGGCCGCAACTTGGTTTTCAGTGCATACATTCACAAAATGTTATCAGGTGGATGTAAGGAGGTATGAGGATATCGCCTTCGGGTGCAGTGTGCTGCAGGCAGTAGTATAGGTCCTCAAGTCTGGGGGTACCCACAGGGTTGTGTCTCCCTCCCCTCAAGTAGCATTGCTATGGGACGTTCCATTAAGTAATTAAGGCTCTGTGTCCCATGATGTACAATAAAGAAAATAGGATTTTTATAACCGCTTACCTGTAAAATCCTTTTCTTGGAGTACATCATGGGACACAGAGGCCCCTCCCCTTTTTTGGGGGATTTAAGTATATTGCTTTGCTACAAAAACTGATGTGCTCCTGGAAGGAGGAGGGGTTATATAGGGAGTGAACTTCCTGGATTGGGTATACCAGTGTCCATCACCTGAAGGTGGCCTATAACCCATTAACCGCTTGGCATCCGCGCTATAGCCGAATGACGGCTACAGCGCGGACCTACATTCCCGGGAGGACGTCATATGACGTCCTCCCCTGTGCACGCTCCCTGCGCGCGCCCTGCAGGGCGCGCGCCGGGCGCGTTGTGATCACCGAGTCACTGAGACTCGGCTGATCACCGATCTATGTAAGGGGCTGGTCCCGGCCCCTTACCATGTGATCAGCTGTCAGCCAATGACAGCTGATCACATGATGTAAACAAAAGATCGGTAATCGGTTTTTTTTTTTACTCACGCTGACAGCGCGAGTAGAAAAAAAAGCCGATCACCGGATCGGATGTGAGGGACATCGGTCCCCAAGTGGAAGAGGCACATCTGCCTCATCAGTGCCCAATAAAAGTGCCACCTAATAGTGCCCACAGTGCCACCTAATAGTGCCCACAGTGCCACCTAACAGTGCCCACAGTGCCACCTAACAGTGCCCACAGTGCCACCTAACAGTGCCCACAAGTACCACCTATCAGTGCCCACAAGTACCACCTATCAATGCCCACCTGTAGTGCCAATCAGTGCCACCTGCCAGTGCTGCCCATCACTGCCACCCATCAGTGCCCATCACTGCCACCCATCAGTGCCCATCACTGCCGCCTATCAGTGCCCATCACTGCCGCCTCATCAGCGTACATCAATGAAGGAAAAAAATTACCCGTTTAAAATTTTTTAAAACAAAATATAAAAAAATAAACTTTTTTTTAAAAAAAAATTCAGTTTTTTACATTTTTTTAATAAAAAGTAAAAACCGCAGAGGTGATCAAATACCACCAAAAGAAAGCTCTATTTGTGGTGAAAAAATGATAAAAATTTCATTTGGGTACAGTGTTGTATGACCGCGCAATTGTCATTCAAAGTGCGTCAGCGCCCAAAGCTGAAAATTGGTCTGGATAGGAGGGGGGTTTAAGTGCCCGGTAAGCAAGTGGTTAAGTAATTACTTAAGACTCTGTGTCCCATGATGTACGACAAGAAAAGTATTTTACAGGTAAGCTGTTATAAAAATCCTATTTTTAAGAAAACACATTTTACATGTTACTTAAGGTTCCTGGTATATTTATATATAAAGCCATTCTTTTGATCATGTACAAACCCCAGAAACAAACAAAAATATATATGTATATATATTGCCTTTTACACATCCCTACATATGGAGGCTGCATTTGTTTTCTGTTTTCAGGCTTCTTTTTCCTTCATTTTCTACTGGCTGCCAGTAAGACGCTTCCTGTTCTAGGGTGACCGTACTGACTTACTACTTACATAGTTCTATATTTACTCATTTACTCGGGTTGAAAAAAGACATTAGTCAATCTATTTCAACCAATCAAAAAAAAAAAAAAAAACCCTCTATATACACAATCCTTTAACCACAGTTGATTCAGAGGAAGGCAAAAAAAACCCCAGCAAAGCATTATCCAATTTGCTCCAGTCGGGGAAAAAAAAAATCGGACAATTCCTGAATCAACTACCCCTGGCATTATTACCTCTAAAAATTGGTATCCAGTTATATTGCATTTAGGAATACATCCTTTTATTCATTTTTTTTATTTTTATGTAATCTTTATTTTATTTTTTAGAAAACATACAAAACACATAGTGTACAATTGGTCTTTCTACATATCGGTGCGTACTATACATTGTAGACCTAAGAGTTTACACAAAAAAAATATAAAACAGAGGGGCAAGGGAAGGGGGGTAGGGGATTAGGGTATCTCTACACCATTCCACACCATTAAAAAAAAGTCATAATGAGTTATAAAGAGTGTCCCGCCCCCTCAGCCCAGACCTATCTTCTCTCAGCTCCCCACCTATATACTGGGGGGCACGACTCGGCTTCGGGCCATCAAAGACCCGTTGGGTGAGTCCCTCGGGAGGGGGGCTACAAGCCTCCAACAAGAGAGAAGCACCCCCTGGGCCTCCTACAAGGCCAATGTGGCCGCTAATTTCACTAGGGTGCCGAGGCCGCCAGGCGGAACCCCTATCTAATACATCCAAACGGGCAACGACATGGTGATAACTAAGGAGAAAAACATAAGAACATGCCTTTAACCACTAGCAGTGCATAGCGCCTCAGATTAACCTTCAACTGTAGACCTTATAAGACACGTAAAGGAAAAGGAAGAGTATATATCATTGCGCTACCAGTAGGGCAGTGAGGCATAGTAGTCAGGTACGCACATCACCATTCACAGGCCACCTCAGCTTCAGGGAAGGCTCTGCTAGCTCCAGCAGCGCGACGTCCAGGCTAGATGACACAGGGTTAGCGTCAGAGGTATACTTCCGCCACTGGACCCAAACACCATTGAAACGCTCACTCCTATCTTTGCACCTCGCCACCCACTCCTCCGCCTCTCTAATATCGCCCACCTTCTGTAGCCAATCTGTTAAAGTAGGGATCTGCGGACGTTTCCAATAGAGAGGTATAAGCTGTTTAGCGGCATTTAGTAAATGAGGAAGGGCGCTTTTTTGTAATGGCTCAAAGGAAGGGCAGGGAGGTGCAAGAGGAATTTCATAGGGGAGAACGGGATTTCGATCTGCAAGGCATTTTTAATAGAAGTATGTATTTCTATCCAGAAAGGCTTGATTGCTGAGGATTTCCACCAAATATGGAGGAGGGTGCCTTTCTGACCGCAGCCCCGCCAGCAACGGTCAGAAACCGAGGGGTAAATACATGATATGACAGCTGGTACTCGATACCAGCGAGTCAGAAGCTTGTAGTTAGTTTCTTGCGTTCTAGACTCTATGGAGCTGGAGAGTGCTAGTCTGTACATGTGCGAACGTTGTTCTGGTGTGAACTCTACCCCTAGGTCCCGCTCCCATTCCCGTATAAAAGCCGACTTGCTGATGGCAGACACTGATCCCAAAAGCCTATATATCTCAGAAATCAGATGGGGAGTGGGCTCTTCCTCTATGAACAGTCTTTCTAGTGTGGTGATAGTGTCCAGCCCCCTCACCTAGGCGCCCTGGGTCGCAATGAAATGTTGAAGCTGTTGGTGTCTCCACCAATCCATGGGGAATCTGCCATGACTATTCCATAAAGCGTCTAGGGGTATCAACTTGCCCTTATCCATAAATTTGCCACAACTATAATTGCAGTCGTTAACCCAAGTACCAAAGAAGGTCCTCTGCTTCCCAGGAGGAAACCACCTGAATCCCCCCAGCAGTGCCAGTGGGGAGCCCAGGGGCGCCAGGGCGTACAGAGCGTTTGTGCGGTCCCAGACCCGTAATGTGTGGGTGGTCAGCGGGGAAGACGTCTGTGAGAGTCCCAGGGGGTGTATGACAAGTCACGGCCAGCTAAGCTCTTCTCTAAGGAGACCCCCATGGTGGCGCCAGTTGAGGATGTGTTGAACCGCAATGGCTCTGTAGTATCGCCGTATATCTGGGAGGCCCAAGCCTCCCATCTCTTTGGGTCTCTGTAATAGGGACACAGCCAGTCTTGGTTTTTTGCCATGCCAAATTAAGTTAATCATTGGGCTCTGAAGCTGTGTGAAAAAGCTCCTGGGGAGGGGGATGGGCAACATCTGCAAGTAAAAGAGCACTCTAGGGAGGATATTCATCTTAAGTATGCTAAGTTTACCTAGCCATGTGAAGGAGGTCTTGGCCCAGTTTTGTAAGTCTCTACGCACCAAGCTCAAAAGGGTAGGGAAATTAGCAGAGTACATAGTGTCAAACTGGTTTGTAAGTTGGATACCCAGATACTTAATAGAGGTTTTAGCCCAGCTAAATGGGAAAGCTTGCTGTATGTCAGTAGCCATCTTTGCGGGAATGGTGATGGGCAGAATTTCGTATTTCGAGAAGTTAATCTTAAAATTTGATACGTGTCCGAAAATTTTGAGTTCCCTCATAAGGTTTGGCAGCGACACAAGAGGTTGGGTCAAATGAAAGAGCACGTCGTCGGCATAGGCCGACAGTTTGTGTTCTGTAGACCCCACCGTCACCCCTCTAATATCAGCGCTCGCCCGTATTGTTCTAAGCAGGGGCTCCATAGCTAGAGCGAACAAAAGGGGGGAGAGGGGGAACCCCTGTCTCGTGCCATTCCGTATGGGGAACACCAAGGACAAATGGCCATTTACCTTGACCTTCGCACTGGGGGTCGTGTAAAGTGCCATGATCCATTGGAGCATATGAGGGCCCAGTTCTAAAGCCTCCAAGACCGCCTTAAGGTATGACCAATCTATTCTGTCAAAAGCCTTTTTGGCGTCCGTGGACAGAATGAGGTAGGGGGTGGAATCCCTGTGGGAACAGGCCCACTGTATAAGCTGCATGGCCCGGATGGAATTATCCCTAGCTTCTCTACCCGAGATGAATGCCGTTTGATCGGGGTGAATAAAGGAAGGTATGACATGTTTAAGTTGATTTGCCATAATTTTAGCAAAGATTTTTATACATCCTTTTATTTTTTAAAACAATCTACTGAGCTGGCTAGAGCCAGAGAGCATTTATTCCACATTTTCATAGCTTCTACTGTGAAGAAGCCTTTCAGTATTTGAATGTTACAGTATCTCACAAAAGTGAGTACACTCCTCACATTTTTGTAAATATTTTATTATATCTTTTCAAGTGACAACACTGAAGAAATTACACTTTGCTACAATGTAAAGTAGCAAGTGTACAGCTTGTATGACAGTGTACATTTGCTGTCCCCTCAAAATAACTCAACACACAGCCATTAATGTCTAAACCGCTGACAACAAAAGTGAGTACAACCCTAAGCGAACATGTCCAAATTGGGCCCATTAGCCATTTTCCCTCCCCAGTGTAATGTGACTCGTTAGTGTTACAAGGTCTCAGGTGTGTTATATTTGGTGTTATCGCTCTCACTCTCTCATACTGGTGACTGGAAGTTCAACATGGCAAAGAACTCTCTGAGGGTCTGAAAAAAGAATTGTTGCTCTACATAAAGATGGCCTATAAGATTGCCAAGAGCCTGAAACTGAGCAGCAGCACGGTGGCCAAGACCACACAGCGGACAGCAGTTTACCAGGACAGGTTCCACTCAGAACAGGCCTCGCCATGGTTGACCAAAGAAGTTGAGTGCACATGCTCAGCGTCATATCCGGAGGTTGTCTGTGAGAAATAGAAGTATGAGTGCTGCCAGCATTGCTGCAGAGGGAAGGGGTAGGGGTCAGTGCTCAGATCAGCCTGTCAGTGCTCAGACCATACGCCACACACTGCATACAATTGGTCTGCATGGCTGTCGTCCCAGAAGGGAGCCTCTTCTAAAGATGATGCACAAGAGAGCCCGCAAACAGTTTGCTGAAGAAAAGCAGACTAAGGACATGGATTACTGGAACCATGTCCTGTGGTCTGATGAGACCAAGATAAACTTATTTGGTTCAGATGGTGTCAAGCGTGTGTGGTGGCAACCAAGTGTGTATTACCTACAGTCAAGCATGGTGGTGGGAGTGTCATGGTCTAGGGCTGCATGAGTGCACTGGGCAGCTACAGTTCATTAAGGAAACCATGAATGCCAACATGTACTGTGACATATTGAAGCAGAGCATGATAAAGACCCCAAACACACCTCCAAGATGGCCACTGCCTTGCTAAAGAAGCTGAGGGTAAAGGTAATGGACTTGCCAAGCATGTCTCCAGACCTAAACCCTATTGCGCATCTGTGGGGCATACTCAAACGGAAGGTGGAGGAGCGCAAGGTCTCTAACATCCACCAGCTCCATGGCGTCGTCATGGAGGAGTCGAAAGAGGTCTACAGTGGCAACCTGTGAAGCTCTGGTGAACTCCATACCCAACAGGGTTAAGGCAGTGCTGGAAAATAATGGTGGCCACACAAAATAGTGACACTTTGGGCCCAATTTGGACATTTTCACTCAGTGGTGCACTAACTTTTGTTGCCAGCGGTTTAGACATTAATGGCTGTGTGTTGAGTTATTTTGAGGGTACAGCAAATTTACACTGTCATACAAGCTGTACACTTGCTACTTTACATTGTAGCAAAGTGTAATTTCTTCAGTGTTGTCACTTACAAAGATATAATAAAATATTTCCAAAAATGTGAGGAGTGTACTCACTTTTGTGAGATACTGTAAACCTCTTTCTCCAGACATAAAGAGTGCCCCATTGTCCTCTGTAATAACCTTAAAGTGAATAACTTCAGACCAAGATTACTATATGGACCACTTATGTATTTATACATGGTGGTCATTTCCCCCTTAATCTCCTCTTCTCAGGAGAAAATAAATTCAGTTCCTCTAATCTTTCCTCATAGCTGAGCTCCTCCATGCCTCTTATCAGTTTGGTTGTCCTCGGCACTTTCTCCAGTTCTCCAATATAATTTTTTATGAACTGGTATCCAAAACTGAACCGCATATTCGAGATGAAGTCTTACTAATGTTTTTTATTAGGGCAAGATGATTGCTAGCTTTAAAAACTGCAGCTTGGCATTACATGTTAATATTAAGTCTATGATCTACCAGAACACCCAGATCCTCCTCCACCATTGACTCCCCCAGCTGTTCTCCCTCTAGTATGTATGATGCATGCATGTTTTTATCTCTCAAGTGCATAACTATATATTTATCAATATTAAGCCTCATTTGCCCAAGTTGCCTAATTAAACAGTGCACTGAGGTAAGCTTGTAAGTTGGAGATATCCTGTAAAGGCGTTATTCCACTACATAGTTTGGTGTCATCTGCAAACACTAAAATTGTACTTTTAATCCCAGATTCTATATCATTTAGAAATATATTAAACTGTGAAGGTCCCAGCACTGAACCTCGGGGTGCTCCACTAATAACCTTAGACCATTCAGAGTATGAATCATTAATCAAAATTCTCTGAATTCAGTCTTTTAGACAGTTTTCTATCCATTTACAGACAGGCTTTTCTAAGCCTGTAGACTTTACCTTAAACATTAGCCATCTGTGGGGAACAGCCACTCCTTTGTTTTTGTTTACTTCCTCATGTAACAAAATCAGATTTGTTTGATAACTTCGGTCTTTTGTGAATCCCTGCTGACTCACTGTTCTATGTGTGTTTTTCTTTATGAAACTCTCTAGTATCTTCCGGACTAGAGCTAACCGGTCTGTAGTTACTCAGTAAAGACTTTAATCTTATTTTAAATATAGGCACCACTTAGGCCAATCCAGTGGTACCATGCCAGTCATAAAAGTGTCCCTAAACATTAGAAACAATGGCTTGGCTATTGCAGAGCTCAGCTCTTTGAGGACCCTTGGGTGTAAGCCATCTGGTCCAGGTGCTTTATTCACCTTATTTTGTCTAAAAGTTTCTGGACCATGTCAATTTTGAGCCATTGTGAATCATTTGGGGCTATGTCAAAACTATCCTATTAACTATCCTCATTAAATACAGAACTAGCATTGTCACCCTAAGACAGAGACTGTGCTAGCATACTTCCCAATTTTGTAACTTAAAGGGGTTGTAAAGGTAATTTTTTTTTTTTTCAATAACAAACATGTTATACTTACCTCCACTGTGTAGCTCGTTTTGCACAGAGTGGTCCCGAACCCGGTCTTCTGGGGTCCCTCGACAGCTGTCTCAGCTCCTCCCCGCAAGAACTAAACACCTTAATTCGAGCTCCCTCGCATGGTGTTTAGTTCTTGCGGGCCCGCTCCCATGATACAGCCGGCGGCTATAGCCGCTGACTGTATCACTCGGCCCCGCCCCCTGGCGTGTCGGGTCATTGGATGTGATTGACAGCAGTACGAGCCAATGGCTGCGCTGCTTTCAATCCATCCACTCTAGCCAATCAACGGCCAGGTTGAGCGGCGAAGAGGAAAACGGGGGCGAGCGCAGCAGGTGAACAGGCTCAGGTAAGTAAAATGGGGGGGCCGGTATTGTCGAATGTTTTTTCACCTTAATGCATAGGATGCATTAAGGTGAAAAAACGTGAACCTTTACAACCCCTTTAAAAATGAGGGAGTCCCATGGGACAGAGAAGATGTGTGGTGCCCTCTGCATGCCGAGGTGAAAATGAGCATGGCTAAATTGCCCTAAATGTTGGACGGAGGTTAAGGGAGTATGGTTAAATAGAGTCTAAGCCTACATATGGTATACACTGTACACTGTCTGTTGTGCTTGTACCCATAACATACGTAACTACTCTGCTGTGAATGATCTAGGGCTGCAACTAACGATTATTTTCATAATCGATTAGTTGGCCGATTATTGTTTCGATTAATCGATTATTCGGTTAATAACCTTTAAAAAAAAAGTGTGGTGTATAATTTAGTTAATGTGTGCAACTTTAAAAAAAGGTAATTTATGCTTAAATATCTCTATACAGTGGTAAATATAAATAACCAACTATATGGTTAGGGAGCAAAATAACGAATTCACTCTGAGCATAACAGACAGAAGAGATATACTGTATATACTATTAGAGGAGATATACTGTATATATTATTAGAGGAGATATAATGTATAAACTATTAGAGGAGAGATATACTGTATATACTATTAGAGGAGATATACTGTATATACTATTAGAGGAGATATACTGTAAAAACTATTAGAGGCGATATACTGTATATACCATTAGAGGATATATACTGTATATATTATTAAAGGGTGAATCTGGTAAATATCATCAGACTCAGTGATCAAATTTTTTTATTAAAAACAAAAACAATGTCTTCCTTCAAAAAAAATGTAATTTTAAGAACTTCGTTCTTTCATTCAGTGAATGTACAAAGATTTTTCGTCTGAATATTCTCATCTGAAAATTGATCCATGTGGCCAGCATAAGGCTCGGTACACACCTATGCAGTTTGCTTTTCATCTGTTTCTGCAGTGCTTTTTGCTGTGCGTTTTGATTTTTGTGCACGTGATTTTGCTGCGATTTGCGTTTTTGCATTTTTTTTGGCCAATTTGTTGTTGGGCAGATTAAAAAACACAAATTGCTGCAAAAACGCATTCCATGCTTTTCTGCAGCTTCTCTATTGAAGTATATTAAACCAAAAAAAGCACAATTTTGCGTGAACGTGTCCCATAGGAAACCATGTGCATGAACTGTAGTGCGTTTGCAAAAAAGCACCAAAAAACACATAGATGTGAACCAGGTCTAAGATGTTTAGTAACATAGTGGGGTGAAAAAAACTAAAATTAGCCCTTTATAGTACAAAAAAAGCAGATAATCACTACTGTAAGGGGTTAATTTTTTTTTAGTGTAGAACTGTGAAAGTAATATTTGCAGTAGCGATTATTTGCTCTTTTTGTACTATAAAGGGCTCATTTTAGTTTTTTTTTAACCCCCATTATGTTACTGGCCGATTAATCGATTATGAAAATAGTAATCGATTAGTTGTCGATTAATCGATTAGTTGTTTCAGCCCTAGAATGATCTAAAGGATTAATAACAAAAAAAAAACTTTAATGTCACAGTCAAGTAGCCAATCAACCATTTAGTAAAGTGTACTTTGTCATACTAACTATCCGTTGGGCAGTTTTGGAATTTCAACTGGTCAGGAAAGAGCTGGCACTGTCGCATGACAGTTTTGGAACCTCTTGGTTAACTGCAGTTCCAAAACCTCTAGTTACAAGCTTGACAAAGTACACTCACTAAACGTCTGGTGCTGAATAATTCATGCCGGCTGTCATTTCTCCTGGCTGACACCTGTTGTGCAGAATAGTGACCACTGGCAGGAGAGTGTTACAGGACTTAAATAAAATTGTGGAGCAGTCCTGTAGAATCTGGGACTGTTGGGCAGTATTAGGTATTAGGATTACAAACCCCCCCCCCCTTTCTCATCACCCCTTCCACAGAAAGAACTGGGAACAATGATAACAGCCAGCAGATGCAGAGAGCACAGAAAGTGGTCTGTTCACAAGATTTCTGGCAGGATCAACAGGTATGTCTTTGCACTTATTAAACAGCTATAAACTGAATATTTCAAGTGGACCTGAACTCAGAAAGTGAAGATTTGGTATGTAATAAGGAATATCTAGAACTATTAGTTGTGCCTTAGCACTACCTTGAACAATGTGCCTGCATTCAGGAATTCCGAAAAATTGCAGTGCACCTGTAAGGGTGATGTCACTACTGTGGTGCTCACTGTTCTCCTTGGAGCTTCTGAAATGAGGATGCAAAGCCCTGCCTCTACCAAAATGGCCACCTCCATACAGAGACACAGTACAGAACAAAGCATTGGAAGTCAGTAATGGAGAAACAATCATCTGTAGAGACACCACAGACAGTACTGGTGACCAGCCCTATGTTTTCTGCCTGCCTTTTTATAGCAGCGGTCTCCAAACTTTGTCCCTGGGGCTGGATGCTGCCCTTGGGGCACGATTCCATCCACTGACACCAACAATGGGGCATAATTCCTGTGGCTGACACCCACAATGGGTCACTACTGCTCCCACTGTCTCCATCAAAAGGGCACAATTCCTTCCATTGACAGCAACAATGGGACACAATTCCTTGCATTGACACCAACAAAAGAGCACAATTTCTTGCATTGACACCAACGATGGGGCACAATTCCTTGCATTGACACCAACGATGGGGCACAATTCTTTCCAATGACACCAATAATAGGGCGCTAGACCTCCCACTGACACCAAAGATGCCTCCCACTGGATGCCAGGACATTTTCTTCTCCCATTGGCCCTAGTCCAGCCATTAGAAGTAGAAAATGGACAGTAAACTGTCCCTTTGTCTAGAAAGTTTGTAAACCCCTGTTCTAGAGTTTGGTTTATCTTCAAGACCGAGAGGAAGCAAATAAGGGAAGTTAATTTTTGGAGTTTACACACACTTTTAAGGCTGAATAATAAAAAACTACAAAAAAGTTCAGCAAAGAAAAACTAGGACTGTTTCCCATAAATTATTATGATCCAGCTTTCATTTCTTCATTTCTCATGCATACCCATAGTGTCTTTCTTCTTAAGATTGTTTTAAGACATACTAAAAATGTTCATATATTTTATTAACATTTAAAAATTATTAGTGACCCTAAACTAAACACTGATCAATGAAATAATATATAAATCTAAAACTGAGGCCACGTGCATTATGATTTGGTGTGGTGCAGAATTTCCATTTAACATTTATTCCTGGCCGCCATTTACTTCTATTCATGTGCTGATAGAACTTCAGGAAGCTGCAACTGGCTTGCCGTCTGCTCGTCCCTGGAATTAAATGCTCTGCAGGCATATTGGAGTCACAATATTTCAGATGTTCTTCACCTGCAAGAAAATACTAACTTTTCTCCACCAGAGCAATAGTAAAAATAATCTGAAAGGTGTCATCTCCCCTGGTTGTTGTAATTTAAATTTATAGAGGTGATAAAAATCTATATCCTGAGAACATGTGGGAGCTTCTGGGCCTGTGAAGGGATGTGTGTCCATTTATCACTGTATACATTCCCAATTTCTGCTTCACACACCTGGCATTGTCTGGAGGAGGAGAGCAATGCTGTACAAGATGTGCATATTCTGCATCCAAGTATGTGTGTGTGTATAGTATAACAATATATATTAAATGCAGCCCACATTTTCCCATAAACTTGCAGTTTTAAATGTAACCTGGTATAATAAATAAAAAAGAACACTTCATGCGCTGCTTTTCTGAAGTTACCTAACTGTCATTCCAACCAACTAACTGCAGTACTTATCAGTCGGCACTTTTGTATGCTTATTGCTAAGGTATTTAAGTCAGGGGATTAAGCCCCTTACACACAGGCTGAATATCGACTGAAATCAGCCAATACAGTAGAAACTAGTTGACATTCAGCCCATGTGTACAGGTCCTTGTTCAACAAAAGTTAATCTCATGATCTCAAACGAGCATGCAAGAAAATGAGCAGCTGATTGGCATCCGATCAGCACTTGCAGCCAATGACTGTGAGCGCTGACCAGTGTGTTCTGGCAGGGAGTCCCCCTGTCAGAACACAATAGCACAGTGGGGAGATTGATGTACTAACAGTGCTCCTCAGTTTTTTTTTCAACCTCTGGGTTGAACGAAAAAAATGGCCATGTGTACCAGGCATTAGACAACTGTGGGTATGTGGGTAGAATAACCAGACCACTGTACATTGGACTTCGAGAACACATTAACAAAATCAAGAAAGACTTTACCAAGCATAGCTTGTCAAGACATTTTAGAGAAATACACCAAAGAATCCCCTCACTTTTTATGGCATTGACAAAATAAAAGACATTGAAGGGGGCCAACAAGAGAATCAAGGTCTCACAAAATGAAACCAAGTGGATTTATTTGTTGAATGCCCTCCAGCCTGAAGGCCTTAACATAAATCTAAATCGCTTCATCTCCAATGCCTAAGTAATACATGACCACCAGCTTCCACCAAATAAGTACATCAGACTACAATGGAATGACACCACATCTCTCAAAAAGGAATAACATCCTCCAAAAACAATATCCCTCATTATATTTATTTAGATACACATGACTTTTAAAAAATTATGTTATGTTCATCTTCATCTTATTTAAATACGGTAATTACATTTTTTATTTCATTTTCATTTATTTATTTTTTTCTCATTTTAATCTTATATTTGTTTTTATTAAAGTACCATAAACCTTTATATTCTTTATAAATATATACAAAAGTGAGTACACCCCTCACATTTTGCTACAATGTAAAGTAGTGAGTGTACAGCTTGTATAACAGTGTAAATTTGCTGTCCCCTCAAAATAACTCAATGCACAACCATTAATGTCTAAACCGCTGGCAACAAAGGTGAGTACACCCCAAGTGAAAATGTCCAAATTGGGCCCAAAGTGTCAATATTTTGTGTGGTCACTATTATTTTCCAGCACTGCCTTAACCCTCTTGGGCATGGAGTTCACCAGAGCTTCATAGGTTGCCACTGGAGTCCTCTTCCACTCCTCCATGATGACATCACAGAGCTGGGGGATGACAGAGACCTTGCTCAATAGGGTTTAGGTCTGGAGACATGCTTGGCCAGTCTGTCACCGTTACCCTCAGCTTCTTTAGCAAGGCAGTGGTCATCTTGGAGGTGTGTTTGGGGTCTTTATCATGTTGGAATACTGCCCTGCGACCCAGTGGGAGGGGGACATGCTCTGCTTTAGCATGTCACAGTACATGTTGGCATTCATGGTTCCCTCTATGAACTGTAGCTCCCCAGTGACGGCAGTGCTCATGCAGCCCCAGACCATGACACTCCCACCACCATGCTTGACTGCAGGCAGGACACACTTGACATGGTACTCCTCACCTGGTTGCCGCCACACACTCTTGAAACCATCTGAACCAAATAAGTTTATCTTGGTCACATCAGACCACAGGACATGGTTCCAGTAATCCATGTCCTTAGTCTGCTTGTCTTAACCAACTGTTTGCAGGCTTTCTTGTGCATCATCTTTAGAAGAGGCTTCCTTCTGGGATGACAGCCATGCAGACCAATTTGATGCAGTGTGTGGCATATGGTCTGAGCCCTGACAGGCTGACCCCCTTCAACCTCTGCAACAATGCTGGCAGCACTCATGTCTATTTCCCAAAGACAACAAATGGATATGACGTTGAGCACGTGCATTCAACTTCTTTGTTCGACCATGGCGAGTCCTGTTCTGAGTGGAACCTGTCCTGTTAAACCGCTGTATGGTCTTGGCCACCTTGCTGCAGCTCAATTTCAGGGTCTTGGCAATCTTCTTATAGCCTAAGCCATCTTTATGTAGAGCAACAATTCTTTTTTTCAGATCCTCAGAGAGTTCTTTGCCACGTTGAACTTCCAGTTACCAGTATGAGAGAGTGAGAGAGATAACACCAAATTTAACACACCTGCTCCACATTCACACCTGAGACCTTGTAACACTAACAAGTCACGTCATCGGGGAGTGAAAATGGCTAATTGGGCCTAATTTGGACATTTTCACTTAGGGGTGTACTCACTTTTGTTGCCAGTGGTTTAGACATTAATGGCTGTGTGTTGAGTTATTTTGAGAGGACAGAAAATTTACACCGTTATGCTGTACTCTCACTACTTTACATTGTAGCAAAGTGTCATTTCTTCAGTGTTGTGACATGAAAAGATATAATAAAATATTTACAAAAATGTGAGGGGTGTACTCAGTTTTGTGAGATACTGTGTATATATATATATATATATATATATATATATATATATATATATATATATATATATATATATATATATATATATTTGCATGTTTTAAATAATTTGTTCAGTGATAAGAAAATACTTTGCTCTTTGAATATGTACAGAAAATATGCTGGCATCCCCGTGACACTAGTTCTAATTAGTTTACTAACAAAGGGTTAATATCAAACAGATCTGGTATATATCCGTATTAAAAAAAAGGATTGAGGCATTTGGTAATTTGAAAAACACTGCAACTGAACAATAAATATGGCCACCGGCCACGTGTCCCTGGGTTGCTACGAAACTGCAGCATATATAAACTCGGAAGTGTAGCAAGATGGCGCTGCTCCTGATGACGTTGATGTGACAAAATGCATAGGGAGGCTCTCCAGCATCAGTGTCCCACTTCCGGTTTTGGTCCGTGGAGCGCATATGCGTCCTGGACTTCCTGACTTTGAACGCTGTAATATTCTTTTACACAATGTAAGTTCATTTCTAAACCAATATTGAAATAAATGGTAAAACGTATTTAAACTATGGGGCCCATTGGTTGTCTATGGAGGGATAGGAGAATGTGCTGTGACTACTGTTTTACCCCTTAACAGGATAAATTCTGGTGAGTGAGAATGTGCTGTGAATGCTGTTTTACCCCTTAACGGGATAAATTCTGGTGAGTGAGGTGGAGAAGGGGGAGCACATGCGAAAACCACCAACACACCACAAGATTTATGAAATTCAATTAATATTGCATTATGGATTTTTCTTTTTTTTTTTTTTTTTAGCACGTCACTTTATGCACTTTTTTTGTATCGTAGCACATGCCACTTTTCACGGGTGCTAAGGAATATTGGAAGCACAGCACAGTCATTTTATTGTACATTATGTGTGAAGCATAGTTTGATAATCTCAGTGATTTATGACTTTGTTCACCAATAAGGTACTGCATTTATTATGAAGTTTTTGACCTATTTATGTGCCATCACATTTTATTTGCCAAACTGCACACCAAAACACTTCACCTAGCACACTAATTGCAGGTACACTTAAAGGGATACACACTACAAGCAGCGCCATACCCGCTCCTCTTAAAGAATTATTTGCTGACTCTACCTCGGTGGTAGTCTCAGCGGGGGCCATTTTCACAATTTTGTCCATAGTGTGGAATCTATATCCCTATCAGGAGATAATCAGCTAATTGCTAAGCAAAGGGCAGCACTATGGAATAATAGTAATATAGAGCAACAACAGAAAAGCCCGTGCTTCCATAGACTTTTCAGACTTATTCCACTTACTCATTTTAAACATTTTTTTCATTTGTGCTTATGACTGGTGAAACACTTTATATGCAGAGCTGCCATTTAAAGGAAAGGGGTAGGGGTGAAAATATGGAAGCTGCCATTGCTGACCTGTAGGTGCAGATTTTGGGCTGTCATCCTGATGCTGGTATCATTACCCAGTTAGGCCATACATACTGTAGATGGCTACATTTTGGCTGATTCCTGCAGAATTGGTTGAAATTCGAAATCCTGGGTGGCCCTGTCGGCGCCACCAGTCTCAACAAGACTGAATGACCAAGTTGAGTGAAAGATTCTTGGCTGAACAGCAAATGCATCCAATCAGATGCAAGTCACTGTTTGGGTGTTCAGGCAGCCGTGCCTACTGCAGCTGTCTGAATACAATATCTGGCACTGGAGATTTCTCCATCCACGTTGTATAGAGTGGATGGAAGAATATATTGACGTTTTCTTGTTCATTGTGTGGGCTGAATGAGAGAAATTCAGCCATGTATGGTCATAATAAGTCACCAAGTTAAAATAAGCATTCAGCCAGTGATGTCTTAAGGACCGCCCCACGCATATATACTGCGACAGGGCGTCTCTCCTGCGTGAAATCACATACAGGTATGTGATTTCATGCAGTGGGTCTATACACAGCGGGAGCCAATAGCCGCCAACACCCTGCGATCGTTCATAGGAGAGGCAGAATGGCGGTCTGCCTATGTAAACACAGCAGACTGCCGTTCTGTAAGAAACACAGATCCCTCTTTTCCTGCAGTCACAGCATTCCCCCCACAGTTAGAAAGCACTCCCTAGGAGCACACTTAACCCTTTGATCGCCACTGATATTAATCCCTTCCCTGCCAGTGTCATTAATACAGTTACAGTGCATATTATTTAGCACTGATCACTGTATTGGTGTCACTGGTCCCTAAAAAGTGTCAAAAGTTTCAGTTCGGTGTCCTCCGCAGTCCTGCTAAAAATCACTGATTGCTGACATTACTAGTAAAAATAAATTAATAAATAAAAAATACATAAAAATATCTCCTAGTTTGTAGACGATATAACTTTTGCGCAAACCAATCAATATATGCTTATTGGGTGTTTTTTTTTACCAAAAATATGCAACAGAATACATATTGGCCTAAACTGATGAAGAAATTCTATTTTTTACACTATTTTTACTGGATATGTTTTATAGCATAAAGTAAAAAATATATAATTTTTAAATTTTTTTAAATCATCTGCCTTTTTTGTTTTTAACGCAAAAAATAATAACCACAGAGGTAATCAAATCCCACCAAAAGAAAGCTCTATTTGTGGGAAAAAAGGACATCAATTTTATTTGTGTACAGTGTAACCCAATTGCGCAATTGTCAGTTAAAGTAACGCAGTGCTGTATCGCAATAAATGGCCTGGTCAAGAAGGGGGGTAAACCTTTCGGAGCTGAAGTGGTTAAAGTGTGAATTGTTGTCTTGTATACTCGTTCAAGGCATTAACATAGTGAAGCAGAGGATGAGTATGACAGTTCTGGAGCCAGCATCACAACAAATCCATAATGGCTCCCACCATACTTATAACCTCACAGGTTCTCTTCATTACCACTTCTGCTTATATTTATCCACGGTCTCTAGCTATCTATCTATTTATCTATCTAGAGGCTCTTGCGGACTTTAATGGTACTGTACTGTACAAGGACATCAACACAGAGCGATCTAAAAAAAAAAGGTATTTTTTTACTGCAGCAATTGAATAAAAACATGTATAAAAACAAGATTGTGCTCCAATAGGTGGATATTAAGTGGATAAAGGCTGATACTCATAACCTATCACATGACATATATCCAAATCTTCTTGACATGTTTCACAACAAATCCATAATGGCTCCCACCATACTTATAACCTCACAGGGTCTCTTCATTACCACGTCTGCTTATATTTATCTACAGTCTCTAGTTATCTATCTATTTATCTATCTATATAGAGGCTCTTGCGGACTTTAATGGTACTATACTGTGCAAGGACATCAACACAGAGTGATTAAAAAAAGGTATTTTTATTGCAGCAATTGAATAAAAACATGTATAAAAACAAGATTGTGTTCCAATAGGGTACTGAAGGTGCACTCTATTAAGTGGATAAAGGCTGATACTCATAACCTATCACATGACATATATCCAAATCCTCTTGACATGTTTCACGGAAAGGTCTGCTTCTTCAGGAGTATTAGAGGGCAACAAAATTATCTATAAGAAAATAATAACAGTAATAATAATAAACATAAAAAAGAGAATAGTATATTTAAGCATGGAGATCTATAAAGGTTGTACATCATCTTACCCCACCCAGGGAATAACTACATGCGAAATGCCATGGAGCACATGCAGTTAGTCCCTGGGTTGGGTAAGATGATGTACAACTATTATAAATCTCCATGCTTAAATATACTATTCTTTTTTTTTTGTGTTTATTTTTATTGTTATTACTGTTATTATTTTCTTATAGATAAGTTTGCTGCTCTCTAATACTCCTGAAGAAGCAGACATTTCCATGAAACATGTCAAGATTTGAATATATGTCATGTGATAGGCTATTATAAATATCAGCCTTTTGCCATCACTGTCTCATTATCCACTTAATAGAGAGCTCCTTCAGTGCCCTATTTTATACATGTTTTTATTGCTGTAATTGCTGTAATAAAAATACCTTTTTATAGATCACTCATGTGTTGATGTCCTTGTACAGTACCAATAAAGTCCGCAAGAACCTCTAAAAAAATATATTCTCCATAACGATTTTCAGGATGTAGGTACTTTTACTGTGATATTTTTTAACACGTATTTCTTTCTATCTATCTATCTATCTGTCTATCTGTCTATCTGTCTATCTGTCTATCTGTCTGTCTGTCTGTCTGTCTGTCTGTCTATCTGTCTGTCTGTCTGTCTGTCTGTCTGTCTGTCTGTCTGTCTATCTATCTATCATTATCCAAGGGAAGGCCATTACTCAATAAAAACTAAACTCCAGATATGTCTCAATACGTGCCCATTGGATTGCAGCACATACTGTATCACTGGCAGGAATTATTACTACATTATGCTGTTTGCTATAAATGGTTCCTGTCTAATTCACCTGGATGTCATGCAGCCAATTAATGGGATGTATGGGATTGATGCATTAGAGAACGTACAGACTTCAATTAAAGGTGTTGGAGAAAAACTGTATAATCAATGGCACAATTCATCAAGTAATAAGAAATCAATGCATACCAAATAAATTAATGTCTGATAGTTCCTATTTGTACAATTTATCAGGGACCGAATACTGGGAGCCATTCAAGAAATCAATTAATGGTATAAAGGAGTGATGCATTAGAAAACATAGTCTTCAATTAAACTAAAATGATATAATCAATTGGAAACATTTCTGTGTCATTTGGCAATAAATGAATTTAAGAATAAAGTGTTCATCCATTTATTGTATATAGTAAATGGAATTATGTCACATGTACGTGTGTAGAATGAGCCATCCTATGTGGAACTGTCACGTGGTCCATCTTGTACTCTGGATGAATATTCTGATGTGGCAAGGACCCAACAGTTTACTTGGGACATATCTTGCCTTAGTAATATAAGAAAGAATTGCCAGAAATAGATATAAAGCCACTGTGCAAAGCAACCAGCCAGCAGCCCTCCAAACCCTAAAATAACAATTTCTAAGGGCTAACACTTTGATGTAAATCACAAATGAAGCCAGGGCCAAAACAATAACAATAAAGAGGCCCAAAGTGTCCTTTGCCTACCAGGATATGGCCCACTTATAGACATGTTAGTGTTGATGTGTGCCAAGGAAGAGATGTACAGGAGCCAGTGGCATAGCTAGCACATCTGGCACCCCGGGGCATTTTTTTTGCCTCCCCCACAAGAAAAATGGTATGTGGCAATATAGCTGCACCACGCCAAAACTGTGGGTGTGGTCAGATTGCATCAACAGTGGGAGGGGCTTAAAGGGCCATATGCTTTAATGAATGTGCCACAAGCGAGTATGTAACAGACAGTACAAACCTCAGTTTGCTAATTTTAATAAAATAAAACTGTTCTATTGCATATACTTTAATATCTCTAAGGTTAGCTGTGTGTAGTAAAGTCTTGTTTTTTATTTTTTTAAATAATAGACATGTTATACTTACCTGCTCTGTGTAGTGATTTTTCAGAGCAGCCCAGATCCTCTTCTTGGGTCCCTCGCCGGCACCACTGGCACCTCCCTCTTTCTGGGTGCCCCCACAGCAAGCAGCCTGCTATGGGAGCACCCAAGCAAGCATGCTCCTGAGCCCCGACTCTGTGTGTCCATTCATACATGAAGCCATGGCTCAACTCCACTCCTTCCGTTTTCTGATTGGCTCACTGGCTGTGATTGACAGCAGTGTGAGCCAATGGCTCCTGCTGCTGCCAAAAGCCAATCAGGAGCCAAGGCTCTCATGGACATCGCTGGATCAAGAGGGGGCTCAGGTAAGAATTAGGTGGGGATGGGGGGCTGCTGAACACAGAAGGTTTTTTACCTTCATGCATAGAATGCATGAAGATTAAAAATCTTGTGCCTTTACAACCACTTTAACAAAGAATATGCTGTACTTAGAATGCAGTAGTCAGGAGTAAGAAATGTAAAACACAATGAGGGGAATTTATCAAAACTGGTGCAGTCAGAATTTGGAACAGCCGTGCATGGCAACCAATCGGCTTCTATCTTCAGCTTTAAAGATGAAAGCTATGAGCTGATTGGTTGCCATGCATAGCTGTTCCACATTCTGCCTGCTCTAGTTTTGATAAATTCCCTTAAGGGCTCATTCAGAAAGGCGCTGAGACGGGTCCTGTATGCTGCACCTGCATCCACCAGAGAGCTTCACCTATAGAAGTGGGTGCACAGAACCGAATGCAGACACTATGCGTTTGGATACATGCATCCCTTCCTGTCTGCATATCAAATTTTAACATTTGACTATGTCCATGCAGTTACTGCATTCAAATTGACTCTCATTGGACTGCCTGCACAGAGATGCATATAACACCACGCATCCCTATGCGGTATACGGCCATCAACCTGGGCATGGACGCATATGCTGCATGCGAATGAGGCCTTATTGTCACGTGGGCCAGATAGCAGGAAAGAAGAGATGTCGGGTAATTAAAAGAGAAGTATGGGGTTTTTATTTATGAATTATACTTACCTAGGTAGATGCTGCATCTGTCCCCTGCCGGGTCCTAAGGCTGAGAGCCGAGTAATTAAACACCACCGATAGCTCGGTTCTCAGTGCTCCCTGCGCAGAGATCTGGTGGCTGTCAGTCTCTGGCTCTGCCCCCCTCATCCGCTGCTCACCGAAACCCTGGGCTGTGGAGGGGGTGGGAGTGGCCGGCTCAGGCTCTCAGCACCTTGCTGAGTGCCTGAGCTGGGTGCCGGTCCAGGCATGTGGGCGGATCCCAACCATATGGTTTAAGCCCACTGCTGCTTCCTCAGCCCAGGTTTTAAATCAAGGTTTTTTTCTCCCTGAACCTGTAAAGTCCTTCAGGCACCCTCTTTCCTAGTCTAGAGAGCCTCTGCAATCCCCCTCTCATAGTCCAAGGCCTCCAGAGACCTGCTTCCCTAGTCCAGGGCCTCCAGGCACCCCCTCACCTAGTCCAGGGCTTCCAGGGGACTTTGCCACACCAACCTCCATTTCCTAGTTAATGGCCTCCTCTGCACCCACCCCCTAGTCCAGGGCCTCCTCTACACTCCTCTCCCAGTTCAAGGCCTCCTTTACAATACACCCCAAGTTAAGAGCCTCCTCTGCACCCTGCTCTCCAAATACAGGTCCTTTATCGACCCCACTTTTCAAGTCCAGGGCCTCCGGTGTACTGCCCTCCTAGTCCTAGGCCTCCTTTGCACCCCCTAGTCAATGGCCTCCTGTGTACTCCCCTCCTAGTCCAGCTCCTCCTCTGCACCCCCTGGTCCAGCGCCTCCTCTGGACCCCCCAGTCCAGGGCCTCCTCTGCATCCCCCAAGTCCAGGGTCTCCTCTGCCCCCCTCCAGGTCAGGACCTCCTCTGCACCCCCCAGCCCAGGGCCTCCTCCGCACTCCCCAGCCCAAAGCCTCCTCCTCACCCCCATCAGCCCAGGGCCTCCTCCAACCCCCCCCCCTCCCAGTCTGGGGCCTCCTCTGCACCCCTCCTCAGCTCAGGGCCTTCACTGCACCCCCCAGTCCAGGGTCTCCTCTTCACCCCCTCAGCCCAGGGCTTTCTTTGAAGCCTCCTCTCCTTTGGGGTGCCTCACACAGAAAATACAAAGGCTGTTTGAGCACTGGGCAGGACTAGGAGGGAGATCTGTCTGTCGATTACACTTGATCAGGTGGCAGTGACACCCTTAGAGCAGAGGTGGTTTAGATCAGGTGAGTTTGCTGGCCAATCAAGCACAGTGATACCATGATCATTAAACCAGGTATTGGTACTTTTGGCAGTGTGGGCAGGTGCCAAATCCTGCTGGGAAATGAAATCAGCATCTCCATAAAGCTGGTCAGCAGAGGGAAGCATTCAGTGCTCTAGAATTTCCTGGTAGAAGGCTGCACTGACTTTGGACTTGATAAAACACAGTGGACCAACACCAGCAGATGACAGGGCTCCCCAAATCATTACTGATTGTGAAAACTTCACACTGGACCTCATGCAACTTGGATTCTGTCCCTCTCCACTCTTCCTCCAGACTTTAGGACCTGGGTTTCCAAATGAAATGCAAAATTGACTTTCATCTGAAAAGAGGACTTTGGACCACTAAGCAATAGTCCAGTCCTTTTTCTCCTTAGTCCAGGTAAGACGCTTCTGACGTTGTCTTTGGTTCAGGAGTGGCTTGACACAAGGAATGCGATAACTGTAGCCCGTGTCCTGGATACATCTGTGTGTGTGGTGTCTCTGGCACCAGCCATAGTCCACTCCTTGTGAATCTCCCCCAAAGTCTTGAATTGCCTTTGCTTCACAATCCTCTTAAGGCTGCAGTTATCCCTGTTGCTTATGCACCTTTTTCTACCACACTTTTTCCTTCCACTCAACTGTCCATTCATATGCTTGGGTACAGCACTCTGTGAACAGCCAGCTTCTTTAGCAATGACCTTTTGTGACTTACCCTTCTTGTGGAGGATGTCAATGACTGTCTTCTGGACAACTGTCAAGTCAGCAGTCTTCCCCATGATTGTGTAACCTACTGAACCAGACTGAGAGTCCATTTAAAGGTTCAGGAAACCTTTATAGGTTTTGAGTTAATTAGCTGATTAGAGTGTGACACCATGAGTCCACAATATTGAACTTTTTCACAATATTTTAATTTTCTGAGATACTGAATTTCAGGTTTTCACTAACTGTAAGCCATACTCCTCAAAATTAAAAGAAAGAAATGCTTGAAATATATCACGCTGTGTATAATGAATCTATATAATATATGAGTTTCACTTTTTGATTTGAATTACTGAAATAAATAAACCTTTTTGATGATATTCATATTTTTTGAGATGCACCTGTAGCACTAACTCTCGGTGGAGCTGCTGGTTTAAACTGGCACCGGGTCTAGGTTTCCGTTGAGTTTACCTGTGGACAATGTAGACACCAAACACTTGAATATATTTTCCAGTGCTTTAATGAACAAGTAGTAAAGGAAGTAGCAGGAAAGAGGCAGAAGGAAAGTTGCAGGGAAGCTCAAATACCTTTCCTTAGTATTCTTTAGAACATTCTTTGGAATTAAACTGGATAGACCTCTCTCACTTGCCTAGCAGCCAGTATGTAGCACGAACAAAAGTCTCTGCCACAGACTTGTTTGGAATAAAACCCGTACGATCCTCTGCCACAGGATGTATTGGTTTGCGATGAATGTCAGACACAGTACTTGAACCTTCAACCCAACCCGGCAGTACTATGCAGTAAGATTACTTTAGGATAGGTCCTCCAACCGAGTCACCAGGCCCCTCTCCAGACCAGCACTCTGCATGATCCTTCCATGACGGGTCCTCCCCAGGGATCTCCTCGGTTGTCCAGCTTCTTCACTCAGGATAGACAGCTCAGGACCATTCCTCTGCTGCTGTGGTAGGCCCCAGACAGGCTTCTGGGCCCACCCGCACGCCACAGCGATGTGGGTCTCCGGAATGAAGGACCACGAGGTGGTACTCTTAACGCATACCTGTCATCCAGGAGGGCCAGCAGGTGGCCGAACCCCAGAACATGACATCTGTCCCATAAATACCCTCTCCCAGAATGCAACTCGGAGGACCACCTCCACCAAGTTGTCTCCGGGAAAGAAGAGCACTCATACGCTTCAACACGTTGCCTTTCCAACACCAGCCCATAGTGACGACACCCACCGGCACAGTGTGGAACTACATGCAACTCATCCAAGCTGGAACAGAGGCAAATCTAACTTCACCTAACAAGTAACCCACAAGATTTACCTATCAGCGGTAGATTAAAAATCTACCAGCGCTACACACCTGTAATTACATATAATATGACAGACAATGCCCTCTTAACTCTGCTATTCCAGGATTTCAAAATTCCAACTTCAACATTTGATTTAAAACAAAAAAAAACAGACCATTTTGCAATATTTACCTCAGCCTCAGTGCTGTTTCTTGCAGAATCACTGCTCTGTGATCCATCTACCTGTAATGAGCCTAAAGGGTTAGGAACCCACCCTTGGGGGTAAGTCATCCAGTCATCCTGGGCTCACAGAGCAACAGCAGACAGGTAATAATGTAACTCTGTTCTCTGCAGAATTTTAGGATTTCCCACTGCCAGAGAAAGAGGACTCATAACGTTGCAAAGACCATGGGATCTAAGGTACATGTACATTGAGTTCATTTTTTTTTTGAGGATTGGGGGGTGGGGGGACAGTGGTTGTAAACCCTTACATATTACACACTATTGTGACTGGCCTCAGGTGACCGAGATTAAACAAATCATCCTGTTCAAGTTGTACCTGTTTATCTGTAGCCTTCTCGTCTCTTTATCCTTCTAACACAGTTCAAATGCTATTTCTCAGCATTAGCAGGCAGTGGGCGGGGTACAGACATTATACACACCGCACAGAGCTCAGGGAAACCAGAGTGGAGGGACTGGCCACTCCTTCTACACAGAATCACAGGGAAATATACAAATCTGAGTTTACCATTTTGTGTTGGGCCGCATTCATTGCCGTCTTGGGCAGTATGCAGCCTATGGGCCGCAGGTTGGACACCCCTGACGTAAAGTAAAACAAAGATGTTTCTCCTCCAAAAACAAAATAAACCCTTTGCAGAGTGTAAATGTAAGATATTTAATCCAAAATGTAGATGTACTTAGGCACATATGAGGGCTGGCCTTGCTTCTTGCTGGTAATAAGTTCATTCGCTGCAGTATCTCAGCAAACATACAATGTACACAAGCACTGATACTGCACTAGGACTATACTTGGCTGTCATAGTGGATACAAATGAAGCACTGGGTGATGTGACATGGACATCTCTAATGCAAGAAATGCCCTATGACTTGAATGTCTGGCTAGCAAGACCTTCCCCTTCCATACAAGACAGCAGTTGTTGCTTGTCCTACTATCTCTGAGAACACAGATAAGGCCAAACTGATTTAATGTTGTGCATGCATACACTCTCTTTTATCAGAGATTTGACTGAATTTCCAAGGTTGGTGGCCACCTACTTGTGTGGCTGATTGGCCATCATCCCTTTACTCCGCACTTGGGCCAAAATACAAGAACAGCCATTTGTGGCTGGTTTAACGCTTATAAATTCATGCAATCATTCGAGAATGCAGTACATTTTTCCAGTATGTAATGTTTCCATGTAATATACAATTGTTGTGGTGGTCTGCTCATAACTCCTCCACTAGTTTGGCTGTTATTAAGGACTTGTGGCAGCAATTTATAATATATTGGTTACAGTGGAATTTTCCTTTGTAACAAAACCCAGGCAGTGGGTATTACTTGTGCCTGACATTCTAGTGCTGCAAAAGAAAGGCTTCAAGGCCTCCTTAGGGCTATTAGGCACAGTTTAAATTATGAAACAATTAGAGAAGCGAAAGCTAAGTGTGTTTTTTAACTTTATTGCTGCTTTAATATCTGTTCCTAAGTGGTAGCGTACGCTGAAGAATGAATGAAGTCATGCCAAAAGTTCTCATTTAAATGAAATGCCTCTTATGGGTGAATGGCTGTGATTGAGTGGCTGAAATCTATTGCTGGCTGATTCCAGGAACATCTGGTGTATGACTTATTTAAATAATAAATTGCCGATAATAATGTCTAGCTTGTCTTCTTGCTGTGATTAGCCCTGACAGACAAAGTGATCATAACTGAGCCCCCTGTGCTGCCCAGTAACAGGAATATGATTTAGGGATGATAAAGAATACACTAGACAAGGTTGTAGCAGTTTAAGGTATCCTAATGGAAAATGTATGTAAGGGTGAGATGGGTCCTTCAGATGGATTGTGTTTTCTAGACAATGTTTGTATATGGAGTGGATTTATTGTATGCGATGTGAGGAAATATATCCCAGGAGCATACTGGTTATTCCATAGTGAAAATGGTAAAGGATAACCTTCAGGTGTCATAGAGTGCTCTTGTTGAAAACTTTAGAGAAAAATGTATGTAGAGTTCATGATCCATATTTAGTGTTGGTGAGATCCCTTCAGACGTTTACTTCATCCAACCAACAAATAGAATCTCATTCTCAAAGTACAAGTGTAATCTAAATATTAGAACAAAGGCAATAAAATAAAATGTATAACAATTGTAATACAAAAAAAAATGAATTATCATGTAAAGTGTAATTAAACTCTCAAAAAAATGCTGACAGGTAGGATTTTTATTACTGAAGACCATATTGATCTCTTCTATCGTAACTAATTCTCCCCGCCTGTCAGTTTTTTTGTACATTTACAGTGAACATTTACAGCATCGGTCTGTGCCGCGATGATCTCCCTCACATGCACATATGCGGGACAGACGTCATCGCGGCCAGACCACAGAGACACAGTAACCCTGGAGAGGATTGATTGGCAGGTAAGTCTTCTGTGCATACTACTATGTTATGGCAAAAACATAGGGCCCCTAGGGCCCATTTTTTTTACCAGGTTTAATTCCATTTCAAAGTATACCTACTATTAGATATATTATTTCATGCTAAAATAGTACAAAAGCCTTCTTTTTTTTTTTTTTTTTGTCATAAATACACCGGCACAGAGTGGTTGAGCAGTGGACAATCAATGCATGCAATGTAAGTGGTGACACCTGCAACAGAAAATTTTGAATTTTATAGAATGAATTATCAGTACACGTTTATGCAAACTAGACAATGTGTAAATGTAACACTTAGAGGTATTTATTACTTCTCACAGAGATCACAGTACTCCCTGACAATTCTTTTGTCTGCTTTACTCTCTAAAATTACCTTGCTTTGTGCACTGGTCCAAATCATTTGGTGGAGGGGGGATTATGATGTGGGGTTGGTTTTCAGGGGTTGGGCTTGGCCCCTTAGTTCCAGTGAAGGGAACTCTTAAGGCATCAGCATACCAAGACATTTTAGACAAGTTCATGCTCCCAACTTGAGGATGGCCCTTTCCAGTTCCAACATGACTGATCCCAGTACACAAAGCAAGATCCATGAAAATGAGTGAGTTTGGGCTGGAAGAACTTGATTGGCCTGCACAGAGTCCTGACCTCAACCCATTAGAACACCTTTGGGATGAATTAGAGTGAAGACTGCGAGCCAAGCCTTCTCATCCAACATCAGTGGCTGCGCTCACAAATGCGCTTCTGGAAGAATGGTCAAACATTCCCATAGATACACTCCTAGACCTTGTGGACAGCCTTCCCAGAAGAGTTGAAGCTGAACCCTACGGACTGAGATTAGGATGGCATTAAAGTTCATGTGTGTATAAAGGCATGTGTCCCAATACATTTGACAACATAGTGTATGTAAGAACCTAACTCACCAGGTTCCACCTATGAATGCAATATTATTTTGAGGTGGACTGTCTTTGTAATCAAACTCATGACAAGTTGCAGGTATGCTTTAACCTACCGAAAGGTAAAGTCATATGTGAAATAGCTTAGCTGCTTTTATATTTTCTCCTTGAAGTTTACCCAGCTTTTCAATACACCAAAATACAATTCAGGTGTTTGTTACCATCATTGAAAAGAATGACGCTATTCAATACAAGCTTGATGAATGTGGAAGTAATCTATTGACAGAAAATATGTGTGAATGTTTCCATAGAAATTTTTTTTACCTCTTATCTTTCCAAATTGCTATGTAATTTTGTCACGGTATATAGTACTAGTGACCGCAAATACCTTAGATAACTGTGTGGTAGAGTAGACAAAGGTATTTTTCTCTATTACAATACAATACACCAACGCCAATTAATGAGCAACTCAACATATCAAGTTAAAGTGATATCCGAGAAAGTGGCAGCCAACTTAAACCGGCCACAGATGGTGCTATTTTCTTTCATGCAGCCATGGGTTGCAGAAAAGAAAATTGCTCAATTCCCCCATCAACACATTCAGTATTGATGAGAGAATCCCTCCTGCGGAGCTATTGTGTTCTCCTGGTCAGGAAGGGGGGTCACGGGGAACCGTCCCTGCTGGGAGAACACAGTGATTTTTGCTAGCAGCTACAGCCAACCCAACATCCCTTATTTTACAAATTGGAAGAGCCGACGTGAAAATTGACGGCCAATAAGCACCTGTATCCAATGAGATGCAGCTGCTGTTTGGGTATTTTAACATGAAACAAAAAAGTGCAGCACATATATAAACAAATTCATAAAAAAGTGATATTCATCTGTGCAACAGCATCAATAAAGAAATGTCCAAAATACACTGTGACATGTATTAATAAGTGCACCTCCAAAGAAAATTGAAAATGAAAGTCCCAAATGATAACTCCTTATGTGCTCAGAAAGGGATCCCGGAACATTACAAAGGTTTGGTTCCGATTAATGGTGAAACACCCAAAATGGTTGGCACCACATCCCTGGGGAAAATTTAAATAGCAGTAGGGAAGAGCAAGGGATTTTAACGGTGCAGATTGATCCACAAAAAAGAAAAGTAATAGATAAAAATATAATTTTTAATATACATTCAAAATTAAAAGACATATAAAAAAGAAACACATATTTTGCATGTGTAACAGTGTTTATACAGTTACGGTGGTCACACAGGACACAGATATATTTTTTAGATGATATGACCGCATACTAGCCCGACATGTTTCACTGAATTGCTTTTTCAAGGGATATGCAGGCCGAAAATTAATATCATCCAACTTTACAGTTCTAAAAATAGAGATACAAAAATATAAGCGACAAAAATAGAAATACATAATGATCATACTTTTCAAAAATACAAAATTAAACAGGAAAACCAGGAAAGAGCACAGTGTCCACTGGACATAGCACAAAAAAGTGCTTACCCCACAGTGACCCTCTCTCAGGTCAGCCACCGCACAACCATCAACTAACACTGAAGCCCTGACACGGCCATATTGGTGCAGTCACAGGGGACAGAAAGGTAAAACTGAAAATAAGACAAAATACATATATATATATATATATATATATATATATATTTAGTATATTGTATATATGTATTTTGTCTTATTTTCAGTTTTACCTTTCTGTCCCCTGTGACTGCACCAATATGGCCTCTCTCAGGTCAGCCACTGCACAACCATCAACTAACACTGAAGCCCTGACACGGCCATATTGGTGCAGTCACAGGGGACAGAAAGGTAAAACTGAAAATAAGACAAAATACATATATATATATATATATATATATTTAGTATATTGTATATATGTATTTTGTCTTATTTTCAGTTTTACCTTTCTGTCCCCTGTGACTGCACCAATATGGCCGTGTCAGGGCTTCAGTGTTAGTTGATGGTTGTGCGGTGGCTGACCTGAGAGAGGGTCACTGTGGGGTAAGCACTTTTTTGTGCTATGTCCAGTGGACACTGTGCTCTTTCCTGATTTTCCTGTTTAATTTAGTATTTTTGAAAAGTATGAACATTATGTATTTCTATTTTTGTCGCTTATATTTTTGTATCTCTATTTTTAGAACTGTAGAGTTGGATGATATTAATTTTCGGCCTGCATATCCCTTGAGAAAGCAATTCAGCTAAACATGTCGGGCTAGTATGCGGTCATATCATCTAAAAAATATATCTGTGTCCTGTGTGACCACCGTAACTGTATAAACACTGTTACACATGCAAAATATGTGTTTCTTTTTTATATGTCTTTTAATTTTGAATGTATATTAAAAATTATATTTTTATCTATTACTTTTCTTTTTTTGTGGATCAACCTGCACCGTTAAAATCTCTTTTAAGATTTTAGAAGCTCTTCCCTACTGTTATTTGGATCCAGGAACAGCCAGGGTGACACCCATGGAAAGATCCACACAAGAGGCTTACCGGAATGCCAGTGACTCCCTTATTCAAGGTGATCAGAATTCGCTCTATTAACCAGAGATGGATTTCATGGAAGGAATGAACACCAGCATAGGATCCTTCCGGCAGCAATGAAAATGTATCCAGCAATCAGGTGAACTCCAGCTTGCTCTCAGCACACCATAGCATATGCAAAGTAAGGGCTCAACATAGTGTGATAACGTAATAGCACCTTGAATTATTAAAAATGATTGCATTTACATAACAGAATCTTGTAAACATCATATGAAACAGCCAGAAGACAAATGCAGGTCGTTCCTCCAGTGACCAAAATGGGCAACGCTTGGCCGCGCATGTGCAGTAGCCTGTGTATGGGGCCCCGCCCTACGTGTTTGGTCATATGTGACATATGATGAAATGCGTAGAGTAGAGCCCTTACTTCGCATATGCTATGGTCTACTGAGAGTGAGCTGGAGTTCACCCGATTGATGGATACATTTTCATTGCTGCCAGGAGGCTCCTGTGCTAGTGGTTATTCCTTCTATGAGATCCATTTCTGGTTAATAGAGCGAGTTCTGACCACCCTGAATAAGGGGGTCACTGGCATTCCAGTAACCCTCTTGTGTGAATCTTTCCTTGGGTGTCACCCTGGCTGTTCCTGGATCCCTTTCCAAGCACATAAGAGTTATCATTTGGGACTTTCATTTTCCTTTTATTATTATTATTATATTATTACAGATTTTATATAGAGCCAACATTTTACGCAGCGCTTTACAACTTGAGGGTAGACAGTACAAATACAATACACTTTAATACAGTAGGAATCAGAGGGCTTTGCTCCTTAGAGCTTACAATCTTTTACATTTTCTTTGGTGGTGCACATATTAATACATGTCACGGCATATTTTGGACATTTCTTTATTGATTCCGTTGCACAGATGAATATCACTGAATTTGTTTATATACACGCTGCACTTTTTTGTTTCATGATATATGATGTACCTGGTATCATAGGTATTAGTGTTCAGCAGCTTTCACTCAGTTTAAATTACTGCACAGATTTAACCCCTTCTTTTCTTCACTTGTTTAGGGTATTTTAACAACCAGCAGGACAATGGCCGCAGCAGAAGAGTCATCCATCCATGCTGTATAGGCTGCACAAAAACTAACTATCAGTGCCAGCTTTAGCCTGAAATGGCTGGCTACAGGGAGCTTTCGTTTTTATTTACTTGCCTAACTTATTATAAAATGAATGGAATATCTAAACTGAAAAACCATGCGTATCTTGTGAAGTCTTCTTTCTCGTAGGTATTAGTTGCCATGTTATAGTTGGTAAAATTTATTTGAAATGGGATTCTAGCAAACATCTTTTTTCTTTAATCTGGATAGAGGGAGAAAAGCTTAGAACCTCTGTCAGGTGTTTATTGTTTTCTGTTTGCACAGTGGAGACGTCCCCTCACTACTGGTCCTGAAGTTGTAAGTTTTCTCTCATTTTCTGTCCTCGCAACACCCACCACCAGGAGAAACAAATTTGAAGTCAAACTTGCCAATAGGGTCACAGGCAGCAGGTAGCTTCATCCCTTCCTAGCTGTACCCAAAACTAATAAAGCCAGTTCTGACTGGAGTTCCATGTTAACGGTCACTGGTCTTTTACACAATAAATATAAAAGTAAGCAGCCCATCCTTCCATTAACTCTTTCAGTGGCATAAATACTTTCACAGGAATTTAAAACATATCCCATCCCCATGAGGAAACATAGTAGATCTCACCATTGTTAAAGCCAAATGTATTTAATTGTTAGTGTTACATATGACATAGAAGAATAATGCAATGACCAGATGTTCCCAGCTATGTTTGCACACCTGTTTTTCTGTATTTTGTTAATTTGCATTGTGTCCAATGGGGAATGGGAGACAGGTGCCTGGCCAGCTTATGAATGGAGTTATTGTGGAAAGCACAGAGCATATAAAGAGACTGAGTTACCTATTCTTCCAGAATAACACAGGTACAGCTATTCAGTATATGTACTTACAAAGTGTGGAACATAATCTGAGATAGATCATACAAATAGCTGGAAATGACCAAGGGCATCTTTTTTGGAAGTCTGTCTATAGGTTTGTTGGCCATATTTTCTAAAAATGTGCAAGTTGTAAAAAAAAAATTTAAAAAAATATTAATTATTGAGTTTTTCTAAAAGTATCCAAAATAAAATAAGACGCTGTTACTATTTCATATAGCTGAGGATGACCCGTGCGTGCCGAAACCTGTAAAACAAGTCCAAATAATGTGTGAAGAACAGATCATCCTGTCAGCACACAATCACTGTTATATGATTCACTTAAAGTGATTGCATTTATTTATTTTTTTTAATAGCAAACCTGTTATACTTTCTGCTCTGTGCAATAGTTATGCTCTGAACGTCCTCTTCTGGGTCCCCCACCAGGGCTCTCTGCTCCTCCTCCTCTGTGTTTGCCCCCTTAACAAGCCGCTTGCTATGGGGCAGATGTATGGGCTTGATCCTGAGCCAGGTTGCGTGCATCTATTAAAGTGATTGTAAAGTCTTGTTTTTTTTTTCCTATAAGAATAACAAACATGTTATACTTACCTGCTCTGTTGCAGTGGATTTGCACAGAGCAGCCTGGATCCTCTTCTTCTAGGGTCCCTCTTTGGTGCTCCTGGCCCCTCCCTCCTGTTCAGTGCCCCTAAAGCAAGCAGCTTGAGCAATCCGAGTCACAGCTCCCTGTGTCTATTCAGACACGGAGCCCCGGCCTGGCCCCCTCTCTTCCCTGATTGGCTAGCTGACTTTGATTAACAGCAGTGGCAGCCAATGGCGCCGCTGCTGTGTCTCAGCCAATCAGGAGGGGGTAATCTTGGACAGCTGAGACACTTGTAGACATCGCTGGACAGAGAGGGAACTCTGTGAGTGAGTCTTATGGGGGCTGAGGGGGGATGCTGCACACAGAATGCTTTTTATCTTAATACATAGAATGCAATAAGATAAAAAATCCTTCTGCCTTTACAACTCCTTGCAGCTCAACCCTGCTCCCTCCACACAGGATTTTATTGACAGCAGCAGGAGCCAACGGCTTCATGTCCAGTGAGAAAAGAGAGAAAGAGTGCAACTCCTCTGGGGCAAACTGCTGGATAGAGGTTGGACTAAGGTAAGAAATTAAGGGGGCTGGATTTTTTTTCTTTCCTTACCTGCAAGGCGAAGGCATAATGTGTTAGTATGCATTGCATACTAGTACATTATGTGAAACTTACCTGAAACCGAAGCCCTCCAGCAATACGATGTCATCGCTGGAGACAGCTTATTTCTTCACCTGTCTTGCTTCTGGGTTTGCAGGCTCCAGCTCTGTGACTGGGCAGAGCCGCTATGACATCACTGTCGCGCATGTGAGCGGGAGCCGCCGGTCACGGCATAGGTGGTCGTACCTTCAGAGTGCATGTGCCAGTGATGTCAATGGCTGTATATACAGTAAATAGCTCCTAAACAGTGCATGTTTAGGACATGTTTACACTACCTCTAGGTAAGCCTTATTATATGCTTACCTATAGGTAAAATTTAAAGATGGAAGTTTACTTGCAGAGAATGCATTAAGTTAAAAAGCCTTAAAGTGATTGTAAGGGTTTTTTTTTTTTTAAATAACAAACATATCATACTTACCTTCACTGTTCAGCTCGTTTTGCACAGAGTGGCCCCCGAACATCATTTCTGGGGTCCCTCGGCAGCTCTCACGGCTCCTCCCGGCATCAGATAACCCCCTGGGAGAAGCAGTATGCCGGGGGATTACCTTGCAGGCGCGCTCCCGAGTCCAGCATTCGGCGTCCATAGAGGCCGAATGCAGGACTCGGCCCCGCGCCCCCGGCACCCGTGTCATTGGATTTGATTGACAGCAGCGGGAGCCAATGGCTGCGCTGCTATCAATCTATCCAATCAAGAGCCGGGAGCCCATGGAGCGAGAGACAGCGCGTCCCCGCCACCTGAATGAAGGGGTTCAGGTGGCTGGGGGGCCAGTGACTGCCAGGTGTTTTTTCACCTAAATACATAGGATGCATTTAGGGGAAAAAACATGAACCTTTACAACCCCTTTAAGCCTTTACAATCACTTTAAAACATATAATTTGACACTAATAATCTTGTGAATATGTGTTAATGTTTTAAACAAAATAGTTTCTATATATAAATGTTATATATATATATATATATATATATATATATATATATATATACAGTCATGGCCAAATATGTTGTCTACCCCCCCTGCATTTCAGTCAGATAATACCCCACTTCACCCAGAAAATTCTTGCAATTACAAATGTTTAGACATTCTCATGTTTATTTCTTTTGTTTGTATTTGTATGACAGAAAAAAATGGAGAAACAAAAATCCAAATCCCACGCAAAACTCAAAAAATGGACTGGACAAAACTTTTGGCATCCTCAATTTAAAGGATATGTAAACCTTTCTTTTAAAAAAACAAACAAACAAAAAACAAACATGTCATACTTACCTTCTATGTGCAGTTGGTTTTGCACAGAGTGGCTCCTGGCTCCTCCTCTTCTCGAATGCCCCATCAGAGAGGTGCTCTCCCTTGAGGCACCCGTGTGGGTGCGCTCCCCTGTTCTGCTGCTGCGTCTATTGACACAGACAGCAGCACTCGGCTCTGCCCCCCGGCTCCTGCTTCATTGAATTTGATTGACAGCAGCGGGAGCCAATGGCTGTGCTGTTATCAATCTATCCAATCAGGACCCGAGACACCGGCTGGAGCGGGTGTGCTCGTCCCCAGAGCAGGAACGATCGGGCTCAGGTAAGTAAAAAGGGGGCTCTGGGGGGCTGGTGCACTATAGGAGGTTATGCATTCTATGCATTGTGGTGAAAAACCGCAAGGGTTTACAACCCCTTTAATATTTGTTAGCACACCCCTTGGAAAAATAACTGAAATCAATCACTTCCTGTAACCATCAATGAGTTTCTTACTTTTCTCTACTGGAATTTTGGACCACTCTTCTTTCGCCAACTGCTCCGGGTCTTTGGAAGGCTTTCTTTTCCCAACTGGTGTTTTGAGATCTCTCCACAGGTGCTCTATGGGATTTAGATCTGGACTCATTGCTGGCTAGTTCCGTACTCTCCAGCACTTTGTCTTAAACCATTCCTGGGTGCTTTTTGACAAGTGATTTGGGTCATTGTCCTGTTATATGACCCATGACCTCTGACGGAGACCCAACTTTCTGACACTGGGCCCTACATTACACCCCAGAATTCACCCCCTTCTCAGCCAGTGTCATTAGTACAGTGACGGTGCATATTTTTAGCACTGGTCATTGTATTAGTGTCACTGGCTCACAAAAAGTGTCAGTTAGTGTCCAATTGTCCACCGCAATATCGCAGCCCCGCTATAAGTTGCTGATAGCTACCATTACTAGTATGTAAAAACAAATCCATAAATATAAACCATAGTTTGTAAATGCTATAATGTTTGTGTAAACCAGTGGTCTCCAAACTGTGGCCCGGGGGCCAGATGCAGCCCTTTGCTTGCTTTTATGCGGCCCTTGGGGGAATGTTTCATTCACTGATACTAACAATGGGACATAATCCGCCCCCCCCCCCCATTCACACCAATGAAGGGACACAATTTCTCCCAATGACACCAATGATGGGGCACAATTACAATTACTCCCACTGAGACAAACAATGGGGCATTATTTTTCTCTCAATGATGTCGGGACCTTTTCTACTCCCAATGGCCACAGTCCGGCCCCCCTAAAATCTGAAGGTCAGTAAACTAGCCCTTTGTTTAGAAAGTTTGGAGACCCCTGGTGTAAACCAATCAATATTCGCTTATTGGGATTTTTTTACTGAAAAAATGTAGCTGAATACATATTGGTCTAAATTTATGAAGAAATTCTATTTTTTTACATTTTTTTTTTTGGATATGTTTTATAGCAAAAAGTAAAAAAAATAGTTTTTGTTTTTTTTTTTAAAAATTGTCAGTCTTTTTTTGTCTATAGCGCAAAAAAATCATCCCTTAAGGGCCGTATACACGGGCCGAATATTGGGCGGCATCGGCCGGTTCAACAGAAACCAGCCAACATTCAGCTCATGTGTACGGCTGTTTGACCGGCTTCTGTCAAAGGGGCATGACCGAAAATCGCCCAATGGGCATCCGATCAGCGCTCTTAGCCAATGACTGAGAATGCTGACCAGTGTGTTCTGGCGAGGGAGCCACACCCCTGTCAGAACACGATAGCTCAGTGGGGGGAGACCGCTGTACTAACATTGCATAATTAGTACAGCGGCTTCTCCCGAGCTCTTCAGTTTTTTCTGTTCAGCCCGTTGGGTTGAACAAAAAAAAACTAGCAATGTGTACTAGGTTTTATGAGTCGGCTAAAAAACATTGAAAACAATGCACTCCCTTTACAGTTGTTAAAGCGGAACTATACTCATTTCGGCTCCAGTGATGCAGCGTCCCTGAGCTCCCCACCTGGCCACTGACATCTTCAGGCGGCCAGCTTCTGGGTCTTGATCGCCCACCGCTGTCATTGGCATGGCGGGGGTGACATCACTCATATTTGGCATTGCCAAATTGGTGCAGTGAGCTGTGCATGCACAGCTCACTGTACAAGGGCAGGCAGGCAGGTAAGTAACATTAAAATTCCTCCCTGTTCGCCCATCTTCCACTTTAAGCAGAAAGATAGCACTAAACCACTTAAAGTGATTGTAAAGGCAGAGGGTTTTTTATCTTAATGCATTCTATGTATTAAGATAAAAAAACCTTCTGTGTGAAGCAGCCCCCCTAATACTTACCTGTATGTTGCATGAGAGACTCGGCTGCCCAAGACTCTCCTCCTCATTGGCTGAGATAGCAATGGAGCGCCATTGGCTTCTGCTGCTGTCAATCAGTGAGTCAATGAGGAGAGAGAGGGGGTGGGGCCTAGCCGGGGCTCTGTGTCTGAATGGACACAGGGAGCTGCGGCTCAGCTTGGGTGCCCCCATAGCAAGCTGCTTGCTGTAAGGGCACTCGACAGGTGGGAGGGGCCAGGGGAGCCAAAGAGGGACCCGAGAAGAGGAGGATCTGGGCTGCTCTATGCAAAACCACTTTACAGAGGAGGTAAGTTTGACATGTTTGTTATTTTTAAGAAAAAAAAAAACAAACTAGACTTTAGTATCACTTTAAGGCTAGCATTTGCCATACATGGATAGAAAAATTAACGAAATTTTCCCCCAAATTTCAACTTGCTTCTAATCGTTTTCAACATTACATATTGTTTTTTCCAATCGACTATTACTACTACCCCTACTCATGTGCATTTTGGTGTTTAGGCAGAGTCATCTGTATAGTAGCTCTTCTACTATAACTCTAGTGGTGGTGACAAATTTTATGTACATCAGTCGTTGAGGCATTCCCCCTCTTTATCCTCCAATAAATAACTGAGAGGGTCAAGTAGTCTAGACTGTTCCTTATGCAACATTGAAATAAAACAAACAAGCTTTTCAGAGTTTAGCACATCTACAGTGTATCCATACAGTGCATCTGGAAAGTATTCACAACCTTATTCCAAAATGGATTAAATTCAGTATTTTCCTCAAAATTCTACAAACAATACCCCATAATGACAACGTAAGAAGTTTGTTTGAAATCTTTGCAAATTTATTACAATTAAAAAAACGAACAAAAATCACATGTACATAAGTATTCACAGCCTTTGCCATGACACTCAAAATTGAGCTCAGGTGCATCCTGTTTTCACTGATCATATTTGAGATGTTTCTACAACTTGATTGGAGTCCACCTGTGTTAAATTCAGTTGATTGGACATGATTTGGAAAGGCACACACCTGTCTATATAAGTCCCACAGTTAACAGTGCAGGTAAGAGCACAAACCAAGCCATGAAGTCCAAGGAATTGCCTGTAGACCTCTGAGGCACAGATCTGGGGAAGGGTACAGAAAAATGTCTGCAGCATTAAAGGTCCCAATGAGCACAGTGGCCTCCATCATCCGTAAATGGAAGAAGTTTGGTACCACCAGGACTCTTCCTAGAGCGGGCTGCCTGGCCAAACTGAGCGATCGGGGGACAATGGTTTTAGTCAGGGAGGTGACCAAGAACACGATGGTCACTCTGACAGAGTTCCAGCATTTCTCTGTGGGGAGAGGAAAACCTTCCAGAAGAACAACCATCTCAACCAGCACTCCACCAATCAGGCCTGTATGGTAGAGTGGCCAGGCGGAAGCAACTCCTCAGTAAAAGGCACATGACAGCCCACCTGGAGTTTGCCAAAAGGTACCCGAAGGACTCTCAGACCATGAGAAACAAAATTCTCTGGTCTGATGAAACAAAGATTGGACTCTTTGGTTTGAATGGCAAGTGTCATGTCTGGAGGAAACAAGGCACCGCTCATCACCTGGCTAATACCATCCCTACAGTGAAGTATGGTGGTGGCAGCATCATGCTGCGGGGATGTTTTTCAGCGGCAGGGACTGGGAGATTAGTCAGGATTGAGGGAAAGATGAATGCAGCAATGTACAGAGACATCCTTGATGAAAACCTGTTCCAGAGCGCTCTGGACCTCAGACTGGGGCAAAGATTCATCTTCCAACAGGACAACAACCCTAAGCACACAGCCAAGGGAACAAAGGAGTGGATACGGGACAACTCTGTGAACCTCCTTGAGTGGCCCAACCAGAGCCCAGACTTGAACCTGATTGAACATCTCTGGAAAGATCTGAAAATATCTTTGCACAGGCGCTTCCCATCCAGCCTGATGGAGCTTGAGAGGGCCTGCAAAGAAGAATGGGAGAAACTGCCCAAAAATAAGTGTGCCAAGCTTGTAGCATCCTACTCAAAAAGATTTGAGGCTGTTATTGGTGCCAAAGGTGCTTCAACAAAGTATTGCGCAAAGCCTGTGAATACCTATGTACATGGGATTTTATGGTTTTTTACTTTTAATAAATTTGCAAAGATTTCAAACAAACTTCTTTCAAGTTGTCATTATGGGATATTGTTTGTAAAATTTTGAGGAAAATAAATAATTTAATCCATTTTGGAATAAGGCTGTAACATAACAAAATGTGGAAAAAGTGAAGTTCTGTGAATACTTTCCGGATGCACTGTATATCCTGGATAATTTAGCTTTGCATTTACTGATTATATATGTTAGCTGGGTTGAACTCCAGAATTGTAAAAAAAGAAAAAGAAAAAATAGCACCTTTTCAATTTTTAGCCATTGGCTCCCGCTGCTGTCAATCATATCCAGTGACACGGGAGCCAAGTTCTGCTGTCTTTGTCAATGGATGCAGCAGCAGGGCTTGGGAACCCACCCCCAAAAGTGCCCCCATGGAATACGGCTCTCTGTGGGGGCACTCAAAAAGAGGAGGAGCCAGGAGCGCCGCTGGGGGACCCCAGAAGAGGAGGATCCGGTGGCTGCAGCTGTTCACAACTCTCTGCACAGCTAGCAATCGCTGCCGGTAATCGCTGACTGTGCAAAGACTCGCAAATAGATGGTCTGCTTCTGGTTTCCTAAACAATACCATTGAAAGTGTTTTGATATATCTGTACAATAAGTGCAAAGGAACTCAGCCCGGGGATAGCCAGACCATTGTTCCTCATTTTTATGGACAGTTTACTAACTGGAATGGTACCAGCTGATTGGAGAAAAGCCAACATGGCACCAATATTTAAAAAAGGGCCAAGATATATCCAGGTGGAACTACAGGCCAGTTGGCCTAACATCAATAGTCTGCAAGTTATTAGAGATGATAAGGGACTATATACATACAAGGTTTTAGTAAAGAAAACGGTATCATTAGCAGTAATCAGCATGGATTCATGAAGAATCATTCTTGCCAAACCAATCTATTAACCTTCTATGAGGAGGTGAGTTGCCATCTAGATAAAGGAAGGTCCATAGGCATGGTGTATCTGGATTTTGCAAAGGCATTTGATGCAGTTCCCCATAAACGTTTACTGTACAAAATAAGGTCTGTCAGCATGGACCATAGGGTGAGTACATGGATTGAAAACTGGCTACAGGGGCGAGTTCAGAGGGTGGTGATAAATGGGGAGTACTCGGAATGGTCTGATGTGGAAAGTGGGGTCCCCAGGGATCTGTCCTGGGACCAATCCTATTTAATTTATTCATAAACAATTTGGAGGATGGGGTAAACAGTTCAATCTCTGTATTTGCGGACAATACAAAGTTAAGCAGGGCAATAACTTCACCACAGGATGTGGAAACCTTGCAAAAAGACCTAAACAAAATAATGGGGTGGGCAACTACATGGCAAATGAGGTTTAATGTTGAAAAATGTAAGGTAATGCATTTGGGTGTCAAAAATACGAATGCAAGTTACTGGCAGGGGGAGAACCGCTGGGTGAATCTAGGATGGAAAAGGACCTGAGCGTCCTAGTAGATGATAGGCTCAGCAATGGCATGCAATGCCAGGCTGCTGCAAGCAAAGCCAACAGAATATTGGCATGCATTAAAAAGGGGATTCACTCCAGAGATAAAACAATAATTCTCCCACTCTACAAGACTCTGGTCCAGCCGCATCTTGAGTATGCTGTCCAGTTCTGGGCACCAGTCCTCAGGAAGGATGTGCTGGAACTGGAGAGAATCCAAAGAAGGGCAACAAAGCTAATTAAGGGACTGGAGGATCTCAGCTATGGGGAAAGACTACAAGCATTGAACTTATGCTCTCTGGAGAGGAAACGCTTGAGAAGGGATATGGTATCAATGTACAAATACCGTACTGGTGACCCTAGCATAGGGAAAAAACTATTCAGTGAAAGGGAATTTAAAAAGTCTTGCAGAAATTCACTAAAGCTGGAAGAGAATCGGTTTAAACTTAACCACTTCAGCCCCGGACCATTTGGCTGGCCAAAGGCCAGAGCACTTTTTGCGATTCGGCACTGTGTCACTTTAACTGACAATTGCGCGGTCGTGCAACGTGGCTCCCAAACAAAATCGACGTCCTTTTTTTCCCCACAAATAGAGCTTTCTTTTGGTGGTATTTGATCACCTCTGCGGTTTTTATTTTTTGCACTATAAACAAAAAAAGAGCGACAGTTTTGAAAAAAACGCATTATTTTTTACTTTTTGCTATAATAAATATCACCAAAAATATATAAAAAAAACTAAATACCTGTTGTACCTGCCAGAAATCTTGATAGTTGATAACGTCCTGTGGTTTGCCTATGCTGCAGTCTTATCAGTTAAATTGTTACATTGTTCCCCGTTATCTTAGGAATATAGAACCTCCCCCACCCCCCCTTCTCATGGTATAGAGCAGTGTTTCTCAACCTGGACAATCTCAAGGCACCCCATTCTAAAGTGCAAAAAAAACTAATAGTTTTATATAATGCAGCAACATCGACACATGTAGGACACCCAATATTATAGGTGATGTATTTCTCCACCTTTGGTGTTTCTCCTCTTCCTAAGTTTCTCTCTCTCATTCAGCTAATGTGACCCCAGTTCTGATGGAGAGGGGTAGGGGAGGGGCAAATAAGGATTCAGTGCAGGAGCCCGATGACATCACTGGTTGTTAGGATGCTGGTGGCTGGAACATTGGGGAAACATGCTTGGAACAAACGGGACACACAATAAGTTAGAACATTAAAACATTACACAGTTATTATGTGTCTCTTATAACAATGGGAGCTCCCCGGGCTGCACACTCAGCTAATGTGCCCAATATGCATATTGGACCCTCTGTGGGAGCATCTGAGAATCTACCTCAGCTCTCTGCAGAGATGGATCAGTTTAATCTTTCGATGAAATTTTAAGTGCATTTAATCACATCAGCTCTCCTACCTGTATAGCACTTAAGGATCAGAACAATTTTACATTTCTTCTATGGGCCTGTCTATTTGACAATAACATTGTCATTACGTAAAGCAGTATTAAACCCAAAAGCAAACATTTATTATATTGCAGCTGACAGTCACCAGCTCTCTGCTCACGGAGCTCTGAGAATCGAGCAATCGGCAGTCTTTGATCACTCAGTTCTCAGCCTTAGAGCCAGCGGAGGGACAGATGCAGCAACCACCTAGGTAAGTATGATTTTTATTTAAAAAAAAAAAAAAACAGCTTCCTTTTGGGGATATAGTTTTCAATAAATCATTTTTTTTTTTTTTTTTGCAATTCAAAACAAACTAAAAAAAAAAAAAAACATGCTTTTTTCTACTTTAAACAGTGTTACAGTAAAAACTTAATATTTTAAAGATTTATATTTTTACTGTAAATAAAGTAGACATTTATTCTATAATTTGTCCTTTTAAAAATGATACTAAAATTATGATTCTGGTACAAAGCTTTGCAAACTTATTTACAAATGAATTAAAAGCTTTTTTTATTTAACTCTCTATTTAACTTTTTTCACGTGCCACTAAAAGAATGCGCAAAATGATTAAACGTATTAAAATAAAAGTATTAAAATAGTATTGTTTTGAAAAATAGAAATAACACACAAAAAAAAAAGAAACAAAAGGAAAATAATAGTTAAGGGGAGAAGGTGCAGAAGGGGCAAATCAGGGCTAATTAGAATAAACTAAGGGCTAATAAGGGGCTAAACAGGAACACTTTTTTTTTTTTTTAATTTTCAGGTTGCTTTAATTGATATGAAATGTGATAGAAGCTCATTTCTTTTGATTAGGGATGAGCTTTATGTTCGGGTTGAACATGAGTTCGACTCGAACATCGGGTGTTCGCCCGTTCGTCGAAAAACGAAAATTATGGGGCGTTTGCGGCAAATTCGAGTGCCACGTAATGCTCCATAATGCACTGCAAGATAGCAGTGCATTGCTGTATGGCCAAAGCATGTACCATGACTGCATGCTTTGGCCAATCCCAGCGCCCTCAGATAAGAGAGCCATAATTGGCCAATGGCAGGGTGCCTTTGGCCAATTATGGCTCAGGGGGACTAAGTCCACGCCCCACACTATATAAGGCTGTATATATATATATATATATATATATATATATACATACACACACACTGCATCCAGTTGTAGCCAAGCCTATATCTGACTGCAGGCCACTCCTGGTGTACTTTTTCTAATATACTTCAGGCAGGCAGGTTATTCAGTTAGCTGCAGTGCTATTAATATATATATACAGTCAGTCTCGTGTATATACTATATATATAGATATATATATCTATATATATATCTATATATATATATCTATATATATAGATATATATATAGATATATATATCTATATATATATATACATACACACTGCATCCAGTGTAGCCAAGCCTATATCTGACTGCAGGCCATTCCTGGTGTACTTTTTCTAATATACTTCAGGCAGGCAGGTTAGTCAGTTAGCTGCAGTGTATTAACCGCTTCAGCCCCGGAAGATTTTCCCCCCTTCTTGACCAGAGCGTTTTTTTGCAATTCGGCACTGCGCCGCTTTAACTGACAATTGCGCGGTCGTGCGACGTGGCTCCCAAACAAAATTGACGTCCTTTTTTCCCACAAATAGAGCTTTCTTTTGGTGGTATTTGATCGCCTCTGCAATTTTTATTTTTTGCGCTATAAACAATATAAGAGCGACAATTTTGAAAAAAACGCATTATTTTTTACATTTTGCTATAATAAATATCCCCCAAAAATATATAAAAAAACTTTTCTTTCCTCAGTTTAGGCCGATCGTATTCTTCTACATAGTTTTGGTAAAAAAAAATCGCAATAAGCGTTGATTGATTGGTTTGCGCAAAAGTTATAACGTTTACTAAATAGGGGATAGTTTTATAGCATTTAAAATTTTTTTTTTTACTAGTAATGGCGGCAATCAGCGATTTTTATTGTGACTGCGACGTTATGGCGGACATGTCAGACATTTTTGACACATTTTTGGGACCATTGTCATTTATACAGCGATCAGTGTGATTAAAAATGCATTGATTACTGTGTAAATGACACTGGCAGTGAAGGGGTTAACCACTAGGGGGCGGGGAGGGGTTAAGTGTGTCCTAGGGGCATGATTACTAACTGTCAGGGGGATGGGCTGGTGTGTGACGTCACTGATCTCTGCTTCTAATGCTCCCAATCCCTTTTTGTCCTCTCATAGTTACATAGTTACATAGTAGGTGAGGTTGAAAAAAGACACAAGTCCATCAAGTCCAACCTATGTGTGTGATTATGTGTCAGTATTACATTACATATCCCTGTATATTGCGGTCATTCAGGTGATTATCTAATAGTTTCTTGAAGCTATCAATGCTCCCCGCTGAGACCACCGCCTGTGGAAGGGAATTCCACATCCTTGCCGCTCTTACAGTAAAGAACCCTCTACGTAGTTTAAGGTTAAACCTCTTTTCCTCTAATTGCAATGAGTGGCCACGAGTCTTATTAAACTCTCTTCTGCGAAAAAGTTTTATCCCTATTGTGGGGTCACCAGTACAGTATTTGTAAATTGAAATCATATCCCCTCTCAAGCGTCTCTTCTCCAGAGAGAATAAGTTCAGTGCTCGCAACCTTTCCTCATAACTAAGATCCTCCAGACCCTTTATTAGCTTTGTTGCCCTTCTTTGTACTCGCTCCATTTCCAGTACGTCCCTCCTGAGGACTGGTGCCCAGAACTGGACAGCATACTCCAGGTGCGGGCGGACCAGAGTCTTGTAGAGCGGGAGAATTATCGTTTTATCTCTGCAGTTGATCCCCCTTTTAATGCATGCCAATATTCTGTTTGCTTTATTAGCAGCAGCTTGGCATTGCATGCCGTTGCTGAGCCTATCATCCACTAGGACCCCCAAGTCCTTTTCCATCCTAGATTCCCCCAGAGGTTCTCCCCCCAGTGTATAGATTGCATTCATATTTTTGACACCCAAATGCATTATTTTACATTTTTCTACATTGAACCTCATTTGCCATGTAGTCGCCCACCCCATTAATTTGTTCAGGTCTTTTTGCAAGATTTCCACATCCTGCGGAGAAGTTATTGCCCTGCTTAGCTTAGTATCGTCTGCAAATACAGAGATGGAACTGTTTATCCCATCCTCCAGGTCATTTATGAACAAATTAAATAGGATTGGTCCCAGCACAGAACCCTGGGGGACCCCACTACCCACCCCTGACCATTCTGAGTACTCCCCATTTATCACCACCCTCTGAACACGCCCTTGTAGCCAGTTTTCAATCCATGTACTCACCCTATGGTCCATGCCAACGCACTCTCCGTGAGGCGATCGCAGGTATCCCCGCGGCGATCGAGTCCGCGGGACCCGCGACCCCACTCACGGAGCTCCCGGCCGGCGCGCACGCAATGGCACGGCGGGGAATTCAAATGGACGTAAAGGTACGGCCATTTGCCCAGCCGTGCCATTTCGCCGACGTACATCGGCGTGCGGTGGTTGGGAACCGGTTAAATATATATGTATATATACAGTCAGTCTCGTGTGTGTGTATATATATATATATATATATATATATATATATATATATATATATATATATATACACACACTGCATCCAGTGTAGCCTATATCTGACTGCAGGCCATTCCTGGTGTACTTTTTATAATATACTTCAGGCGGTGTACACAATACAGTGCACCCATAGTTGTTATTATACTCCTGTTGGTGTACACAGTACCGTGCACCCATAGTGCAGTTGGTACTACTTTTCTGGTGGTGTACACAGTACACAATACAGTGCACCCATAGTTGGTATTACACTTCTGGTGGTGTACACAGTGTCTGAAGTGTATCAAGCGTGGCCAAAACAGCAGCCGCTTGGGCACCACATGCTTGACCAGACATATGACTACTTTCAATGCAGTCCATTGGCAACAGCACTTAAAAGACCCACATCAAAGAACAAGGCGGACCTCTCCTTGCTCCTCATCAGCTGGGATTTCCAACCCCGCTATACCTCCAGTCCTCACAAAAACCTGCACTAAGAGGAATAAAGGTATAGAAATAGGTGTCCCAACTACTTGCGGCCAATCTTCTAGTGGTACATCAACATCCGATTTTAGCAGGCAAATTTCCCTACCCCAGTTGCTAAACCGTCCAAAGAAATTCGGTCCCAGCCATCCACATGCTCAGCATCTGAATGCTAGCTTGGCCAAATTGCTAGCGCTGCAACTGCTGCCTTTTCAGCTGGTAGACTCTGCCCTATTTCGTGAATTTTTGGAATGTGCGGTACCTCAGTGGCAGGTTCCCAAATGCCATTTCTTTTCACGGAAGGCCATTCCAGCTCACTACCAGCATGTGGAAGGTAATGTCTTGGCCTCGTTGGACAGGGCGGTCAGCAGTAAGGTGCATATTATCGCTGACTCATGGTCCAGCAGGCATGGATAGGGATGTTACCTTTCTTTCACGGTGCACTGGGTAACTCTGCTAGCAGCTGGGAAGGATGCAGGACATGATTCAGTATTGTTGGAGCTTGTTCCACCACCACGCCTCCAAAATGCTAGTGGTGATTCTGCCACAGCTCTATCCTTCACCCCCTCCTCTTCTTCCTCCTCTATGGCCTCTTCCTCTGCAGATTTGTCCTCTGAACCAGCAGTGCTCCATAAGCGTTCAAGGGGCTACGCAAGCACTCAGGCAAAAAGATGCCATGCTGTGCTTGAGTTGGTCTGCTTAGGGGACAGGAGCCACACTGGGGCAGAGATTCTGTCAGCTCTGCAGGGGCAGGCTCAGAGATGGTTGATGTCACGCCAGCTTTAGCCAGTAATGGTTGTATGCGACAATGGCACCAACCTCCTCTCTGCCCTCCGACAGGGACACTTGACCCATGTTCCCTGTTTGGCTCACGTCCTGAATTTGGTGGTGCAGTGGTTCTTGAGCAGGGACCCGGGCTTACAGGATCTCCTGAGGCAGGCCAGGAAAGTCAGTGGTCATTTCTGCCAGTGCTCGGCTTGTTGACCTTCAAAGGGAATGCAACCTGCCCAAGAACAGCCTCATTTGTGACATGCCCACCGGGTGGAGCTCAACGCTGGCAATGCTGCAGCGGCTGCACATGCAGCAGAGGGCCATCAATGAGTACCTGTGTGAGTATGGCACCAGGACAGGGTCAGGGGAGCTTGGCTTTTTTTCGCCACGCCAGTGGCTACTGATGAAGGATGCATGCTCTGTCCTGTCACCATTTGAGGAGGCCATGAGGATGCATGCATCAGTGATACTGTCCCTCTTGTCTTCCTGTTGGAGCACACTCTTCGTGGAATAAAGGACAGGGCACTTGAGACAGAACAGCGGGAGGAAGAGGAGGACTTCCTTACCTCACAAGGCCCCCTTTATCCAGATAGTATTCCTGTGGGCCCGCCAATCACACAGGAAGAAGAAGAGGAGGAGAATTGTGTCAGCATGGAGGTGGAGGATAACACTCAGCATCAGCAGCAGTCTTCAAGGGATCGTTTTCAGTCCCCAGAAACCCATGGAGTTGTACGTGGCTGGGAGGAGGTGGTTGCGGATCATGTGATCCTTAGTGACCCAGAGGACTCAGGATCGAATGCCTCTGCCTCTGCAAACTTATGCTGCATGGCTTCCCTGATCCTGCAAAGCCTGCGAAAAGACCCTAGGATTCGTGGTATCAAGGAGAGGGATCATTACTGGCTGGCAACCCTTCTTGATCCACATTACAAGGGTAAGGTTGCAGAACTTATCCAGCCTTCGCAGAGGGAGCAGAGGATGAAACATCTTTTGGAGGCCGTGCAGAAAGGTTTGTGCAATGCATTTTCAGAGCCTGGGAATTTAATTTCCTGGTGCAGGACAACGTGTTGCTGAGGCTTCGTTCAGTCACAGAAAGAGCGGTGGAGAAGGTGGCCAGCTGACAATTCTTCAGTCCTCAGTGCTAAGGTCTGTTCGGTTCCAGTAACCATCGCCAGCATCTGAATTACATGGTGCAGGAATATCTAGGGGCAAGATCAGACTTGGAGACCTTTCCAACAGAACATCCACTTGGTTACTGGATCTTGAGAATGAACCACTGGCCAGAGCTTGCTCAAAATGCAATTGAGCTACTGGCCTGTCCTGCATCCAGCGTTCTTTCTGAACGCACATTCAGTGCTGCTGGAGGCTTTGTAACCAATCACAGAGTGCGCCTGTCCACAGACTGTTGATCGGCTCACATTCATAAAAATGAATCAATCTTGGATCACCAGCTACCAAGCACATGATGCTGATGTAACCGATTGAATTTTCAATGGATGTGGGATCCCTTGAAGACTGCCTATGCTGAGTGACTATCCTATTATGCTGAGTGACTATCCTATTCCTCCTCAATCTTCATGATGATAGCTTCTAAGAATATTTTTGATTCAGGGCACCACCACCACTGCCTAAGGCCCAATTTTTCTGCCCCTGTTCAACAGGGGCATGTAATTACAATTTTTAATCAAATATTTCACAGCAGGGCTCATTCCTGCGCTTAACAGGAGAATCTGTGAGGGTTTACAGTGTTGTGGCACCACTGCCTAAGACACAATTTTTCTGCCCCTGTTTTACAGGGGCGTGTAATTACAATTTTTGATCTAATATTTCACAGCAGGGCCGTTCCTGCGCCCACCAAGAGGAACTGTGAGGGCCCCACACTTCACAAATACCCCCCACACTCCACAAATACCCCCCTACACTCCACAAATACCGCCTCTTCAGAAATCTCATTCAGCCTCAGTGTGATGGCTCACTTACCTGGCAGTCAGCTAGTGGCCTGATCTGCTGCCTCCCGAGGCCTCTCCTCCTGCCAGGTCCTGGCTTCAACACAGGGCACCCTGAGAACGACACAATCTCCCGCCCTGAGGTGACAGCAGGACCCTGGATCTGGGGCTCTGGTCGATCATCAGTGCCTAGGTGGGTGGGGCAATGGGCGGATCCTCCCTCTGCTCTGTTCTCTCTCTGCTCTCCTGTGCGGTGTCTGTATCCAGCTGGGCTGCAGCAGCATGTGGTATAAAGGACACAGGAGACGGAGAGATAAAGCTTTTCAGTGCAGTGCCCCCCCTGGCTGCGGGCCATTTGTAACCGGTCCACAGGTCGCAAATGGCCCGCGGGCCGGTACTTTGAGACCCCTGCTCTACGCATATCAGTCCCCTTTGAATGCAGTAAACAGATAGCAGACCCTAATGGCAGGTACCTTTTACTACAAGGTACTATCCAAGACACTGAGGTGCCTTTCCTGACTCACATCTGCTCCCTGTTGAAGTCCCACCAGAAGAGCACCCTTCTCTTGGCGGGTGACTCTAATGTGACGCTGAACCCTTCTCTTGATAAATACCCTTTGGAACTCAAACCCCCTTCTCCTGTTGCTAAAAAATTCTTACATTCCCTGTAAAGTCATGACCTGCTAGATGTCTGGAGAGAACTTCACCCCTTGGGCAAGGACTACACTCATTATTCTCATCCTCCCCATTCTCACTCCAGGATTGACCACATGTTCGTGCTGCGGAAACATCTTCCTCTAATTGTTTCCGCCTCTATCTTAGCTGCCACATGGTCAGACCATGACTCTCTCCTGACTGTTTGCCACTCCCTGCTTAGTAAACCACATCATTCCCCCTGGGTAAGGAGTGATTCCCTTTTATCTTTTAAAGCAATCTTAAGTGACATCCACAAAGCCTCCGTGGCATATTTTCGTCTTTATGCTGGGACGGTTTCGTCCCCCGTGACGCTTCGGGAAGCATATAAGGCAGTTCTCCGGGGCCATGTAATCCAAACAGCTTTGAAACGTAAAAAAGAGAGATTGTTGGCTCAACTCTCTTTGGAACAGTGCCTAGAGGCATTATCAAAGGCCTTCAAACAAGCTCCTACCCCCGCCAACCGTAAACTTTTGGACCAGGCCCGTACGGACCTAGTTCTATGCTTAACTGTCGAGGCAGAACGTACCCTACGCTGGGCTCGCCAGAAATGGTATGGCAAGGCGAACAAACCTAACGCGATGCTGGCCAACAAATTACGCACTTTTACCCCAAAATACGCCCCCATTACTCTGCGCACCCGCCATAATATCCTTACTTGTAATCCTCTCCGGGTCATGGACGAATTTCATCATCGCCTCACCAAACTTTACTCTGCCCCCAACCAGTCTTCCACCCAGGGCCTTGACACCTTTCTGACTGGCTTATCTTTACCTTCCCTATCTCAAACTCACATGTCCCTAATGGACCGTGACATACAGGTCTCTGAAGTTTTACAGTGTATCAAAGATTTGAAGGTGGGCAAGAGACCAGGCCCGGATGGCTTTACAGCGCTATACTACAGGAAACTGGCAGATGTCATTGCCCTGTATTTAATGGCCATGTATGATTCGGTTAAAGATGCTCAACTCTTTACACCAAATCTGCTGACCGCCAATATTGTAATGATCCCCAAACCGGACAAGCATCACTCTTCTTGGGCAAATTTCAGGCCAATCTCACTAATTAACATAGATATGAAAATATTGATGAAAATTCTGGCCAATCGTTTGAATTGCTTTCTCCCATGCCTAATAAAAAAGGACCAGGTGGGGTTTGTCCCAAGGAGACAGGCGGGTGACGCTATTAGAAGGCTCCTCCAAATCCAACACATAGCTCATAATAGGTCCTTAGAGACAATGTTCTTGTCTCTGGCGTTTGACACCTTGTCATGGCCATACTTAAAACAGGTGCTCCACCATTATGGTTTTGGCACCTCTTTCTTGAGTTGGGTATCAGCAATCTATGACTCTCCCCATGCCAAAATCAAATACTATGGATTTGAGTCGCCTCTTTTCCCCATTAAGAGAGGAACCCTACAAGGGTGCCAACTCTCCCCACTTTTATTTATCTTGGCACTGGAACTCTTGGCGGAGGTGGTCCGAACCCATCCAGACATAACAGGGGTGGAAGTAGCGAGTACCACACACAAAATATCGTTGTTCGCGGACGATATCTTACTGTCCATAACTAAACCTAGAATTGCCCTCCCTAACTTACTTTCTCTCTTAAACACCTTTGCGATGTTCTCGGGCCTATCCGTCAACCTTGCCAAATCTAAAGCTATGTCGATCAACCTCCCACCCTCACAGCTGGCATCCCTACAAATGGCATTTTCCTTTCAGTGGTTGACATCATTGCCCTACCTGAGGATTAGGCTTACTCCATCGTATACAGGACTTTATCATGCCGATTCTCCTCAGATGTTTGGGAAGCTAGCGGCTATGCTCCCTTCCTGGTCCCATCTTCCGTTGTCCTGGTTCGGTAGAATAGAGACTGTAAGTATGACCTACTTCCCAAAACTGCTATACATTTTTCGGGTTCTGCCAGTCCAGGTACCTTCCCATATTCTGGGCATACACCAACGCAAGATCCTGCAATTTGTCTGGGGCTCCACGAGACCCCAAATTAATAAATGGGTTTTGTATGCCCATAAGATCAACGGTGGCCTCTCTGGTTCCTAACTTACAAGCTTATTATACTGCAGCAGGCATAGCCCCATTATCTCACCCCCATGAGCAACATCAAATGCCATTACGGGCCACTATTGATTTAATGGACTCTCACCCGACACCGATAGCCTCCCTCCCCTGGCTCCCACGAACACACCGCCCAAACGCAATTGGACCATGTCTGGCACACTCCCTTCAGCTTTGTCAAATACTCGGCGGGCCTGATTTCTCCTCATCTTCCCCTACTTCGCCTCCTTCACTGTCCATTATTCCCACCAGGATGCGATAGTTCTGGACTGAGAATGGTTTTACAGATATTTACTCCTTGTTCACCCCTACCAGGATAGTTTCATTTGCAGCCCTACGTTCCTCACATGATATCTCCCACCGAGAGCACTACAGCTACCTACATCTTCAAAACTTTCTCCAACATCTAATAAAGTTTCGTCCCACCCCTTGTAAATTAACCCCTTTTGAAAGCCTTTGCAGATCACATCCCCAATCTTCTGGTCTAATTTCTTTAATCTATGCAGCCATAATTGGTTCCAAAAAAAAACATTGAGACCCTATCACCTCCAGTGGGAGGCTGAGCTTGGGAAACAGCTGGACCTGGAAGACTAGCAGATCAAGACTATTGCACTGTCCAAATGCTCCAGGAATGTTCTCTTCTTGGAAAATGCGTATAAAGTATTTTACAGATGGTATTACACCCTGGCCAGATTGGCTAGCTTTATTCCATCCTATTCCCCCTTATGTTTCTGTGGGTGCTCTCAAGAGGGCACAATGGCGCACATCTGGTGGACATGTCTGAAGGTGTTTGGGTAAATTGCGTAAATGACATCATGTTAACTAAAAAATTGACAGCCATATTATCAGACACCGATGATAAGTTCCTCTGTGTTTGGCAACCTTGGGTGGCTCATAACCACCCTTCTAGATTCGACCCAACGCTCCTTTCACTCTAGTATGTCTCTGCCCCCCCCCCGCCCCGCGGGCCCCCCACCCTCCTCACCCCCTTTACTCACTTTCTTTTTCTGTTCTACACCCCTATTCTGCCACTTCTCCTCTCCTCCTCCTCCCCCCCCCACTCCTCTTTGTACTTCTCAGATCCACCAGGCTCAGTGTTGGATGTGATGGCTTCATGGTAAAAAGAATTTCTTTCTTCTTTGTTTTTTGACATATAAATATATTATCCTTTAAGAAAATATAGGTTCTGTATATTCCTCCTGATAATCGCTTCACTAATGATTCTGTAAGACTGTTGTTACTTAAAGTGGATGTAAACCCGAATTTTTTTTTTTTTATATCATACTGTAGAGTATAAGATTTCCTATCATTTGAGCCTAGTCTTGCCACACAGAGTTAATCCATCTCTGAGCAATCCTCTTTTATTGTTCAGTGAGAGAAATCTTGACAAACTGAGAAAAACGTTGTCAAATCCTCCCCCTTGCTGTGAGTGACAGGTAATTTATATCTCGTGCACTAGCCTAAGAGACATGCAGTATTTTTTAATTCCCTCCCCCCACTCCTTTCTTCAGCAGCTCTGCAAGGATTGGCTGTTCCACACCTCAGCATGATTTGGCATGCTGAAGTCATGTGGTTATTTTCCTGTCTTTTCACTGGATGTTAGAGATCATAGCAGAAGTTCAGCAGAAGTTCAGTGTTAGAAATACACAGGAGAAAATGCATATTGACAAGGGGAGTGTAGAGGTGGGCGGGGAGTGTCTACTGACATCACGACTTCACCCACCGAGCTCCAGACAACAGACCTGCCCACACAATCTGCAGTTTTTCGGGTCTCATAACAGACAGAGGGGAGACATTTGACAGGTAAAGATACATGCAGGAGGCGTGTATATCCTTATAGATAACCCCTATGGCAGTAGTTTAGAAAGGATAACGTTAGGTTTACACCCACTTTAAATCGGGTGCAGCGTCTTGTCAAATCCCAAGGTCCCATGAGATGACAATAACCCAATGCTGGTTATACGTATTCGACCTAGGCCTTCAGGGGCCTGAACAATTCACTGAGTCTTGGATTATACCTTTTTGAAGTTTTCTGTATTCTTTTTTTTGTTCCATGCTGTGACCATCAATGCTACTGTATTGTTATGTTGTACTGAACTTTAATAAAACCCTTTGTACAAGAAAATCATGGAGTACGACTTTTTACAGTCCCAAGTCGCAGGACAAGTCACACAAGTGTGAAAGGGGCCTTAAACTGTAAAACAGCAGTACAGATTTGTTAATCCTTGGTGTATATGCATTCTGTCACCATAAATAAACTCTTTGTTCCAACATTTGTGACAGGTATGTCAGGCTTGCTGAATGGTCATCGGCCTTGGAGATTACAATTTAAACACATCAATAAGACAGTCTATGGTTCTGCAGGCCTGAATGAGCCGTGACTAATCAGAGGATGAAAGTATTTTTCTGGGGATTAGATTTAATAAAAAGAAAAGTTATTTTGATGGCTTGAAATCCCTATAAGTCAAAATTGTATAAAGATGAAGAATGAAGCCATTGTGAATGTAATTAACAGAACAGCTCCACTTCTATAAATCACTGACCCAGGATAAGAGAAGGATAATAGTGGAAGTTTATACGTGTGTGCTTCATTCTCATGCAGATAACAGCGCAACATGTGTCTTAATTTAACCACATTTGCTGCAGGTACAGAAAGCAGACTATGCAAGTGAGAATTGCAGGCTAGAATTAAGCAACTTTTTTTTTTCACTTCTGGGTCAAGTGTGTATGTATTAAAACCTCTATACATTTTTTTCCTGTTGATTTTCTTACATCTCACAGACTCTATTAATGAAATATCTGTGCTTGGGTTTTACACACTTGCCATGACCATTATGAAGGGGTATCGCTTAATCTGTTGGATTTATTTGAATCTATGGGTAATGCAACAGGAGGTGTTGGAACCTGGAAACATGGACAGGAATAGGGCAAACTCTACCTATTAATAAAATATCACTTTTGGATGGACCAGCCCTTATTGTATTATTCCTAACATGATTGTTTCTTTTATAAGGAAGTTATATAGTAGTGTTTAGCAATAGGCCTCTTCCACGCAGGGTGGGCTCTGTTGGAGTCTGCCTGCTCAGTGGGGAATCAGCCCATTGTTCTCTGCTGAGCAGGTATTCTGTCAGATTAGGCGACCCATCAGATTTCGTAACAGAAGTGATGTTCTGTCGCCACCATCTTGTTACACCCCGCACTCGCCCACAGTAAGGATAGAGTGGGAAGGGGGCAAGCGGAATTCTTGTTACACCCACCATAGTTTTGCATTGTAAACGTATTTTTAACAGTAAACTGAGTTTATATAGTGAAATACAGTACGTAGAACTCCGTCTGACTGTTTAGATGTTAAATTTTAAAAGCAGCGGCAAGCCTGCTTATATCACAGGTTTGCTAATCTGACAGAAGTTCGCTGCTTTTAAAATTCAACATCGAAACATTCAGAAGAAGTTCTAAGTACTGTATTTCACTATATAACCTCAGTTTACTGTTATAAATAGTGTAAAATGCAAAACTCCGGTGGGTGTAACAATATGTCCGCCTGCCCCCTTCTCACTGTATCCTTACTGTGGATGGGTGCGGATTGTAGCAAGATGGCGACGACGAAACGTCACTTCTGTTACACATTCTGATGGGTCGCCTAATCTGACGGAACACAGGCAGTTGGCTGGTCCATGTCCGCTTATGCAGAGCGAACACAGACACAGCCCACCCACCTCTGTAGGTGATCAGATGTAAATGGACCGCCTGTCCGTTACACCCGACTGCCATCCGATCCAATCCATCAGACAGATGGGGAACAGATCCCCATCCATCTGTTTTTAGTGGATAGGATTAGATCGGATGTCGGCGGGTGTCAACGCACACATGTTTGTTGACACCCGTTGCTCCATTTAGGAGACTGGAGGGTCCAATGGGGTCTGCCTTAAAAATTAACAGGCAGACCCGATCGGTCCACCTGTGTGAGAGGGCTCTAAAGCTGAAGTGTAATGTATGCATAACACCCTCCCTTGGTCCCCACCTCCTCCACACCCCCACAATTAAAATTTCTAATAATTTGCTTTACCCACTTGACCTTCTGAAGATTTACCCCCCTTCATGACCAGGCCAGTTTTTGCGATACGGCATTGCGTTACATTAACTGACAATTTTGCGGTCCTGCGACACTGTACCCAAAAAAAGTATGCTCTTTTTTCCCACAAATAGAACTTTGTTTTGGTGGTACTTGATCACCTCTGCGTTTTTTTATTGCGCTATCAACCAAAAAAGACCAACAATTTTGTAAAAAAAAAAAAAATGTTACTTTCTGCTATGAAACATATCTAATAAAAAAAATTGAAAAAAATCAAATTTCTTCATAAATTTAGGTCAATATGTATTCTGCTGCATGTTTTTGGTAATAAACATCCAGATAAGCGTATATTGATCGGTTTGAACAAAAGTTATAGCGTCTACAAACCATTGGATATTTTTATAATTTTTTTTTCTTTTTACTAGTAATGATGGCAATCAGCGCCTTATAGCGGGACTGAGATATTGGGGTGGACATTCTGATACTAATTAATACAGTGCTCAGTGCTAAAAAATATGCACTGTCACTGTACTAATGACACTGGCAGGGAAGGGGTTAAACATCTAAGGTGATCAAATGTTTCAATCTGTGCCTAGCCAGTGTTTATATGTACTGTATGTTGTGCTTTTACTAGGGGAAGTAATCGTTTTTATTCCTTGCTTTGCGGCGGAAAAAAATCTATTACTTCCCTGCTGACAGGACAGGGCTCTGCCTTGTGTACATAGTCCTGTCCTGTGTGTGTTCTGGACAATCAGCGGGTGCTGGCAGTAATCTACTGACCTGCACCCGCTGATCGACATCTGCTGTGTAAAATCACAGAAGAGCTGGGTCGCCAGCTGCGCATGCGTGCGCCCTCTACCCGGAAGTGCCAGATCACGTACTAAGTACGTGATCTGGCACAAGATACCTGCTTTGTCACTGTATATCTAGGTTATGCAGTCAGCAAGCGGTTAATGATACTCCTCTCTTAGACCCAGTGACGTCCTTACTGGGAATTTCTGCTGGTCTTTCCTAATGCCGCGTACACACGGTCGGACTTTTCGTCTACAAAAGTCCAACAGCCTGTCCGACAGACTTCCGGCGGACTTTCGGCGGACTTGCAGCAGACTTTCTAACGAACGGACTTGCCTACACACGACCACACAAAAGTCCGACGGATTCGTACGTGATGACGTACACCGGACTAAAATAAGGAAGTTCATAGCCAGTAGCCAATAGCTGCCCTAGCATGGGTTTTTGTCCGTCGGACTAGCACACAGACGAGCGGATTTCGGGGTCCGTCGTAGTTACGACGTAAAGATTTGAAGCATGTTTCAAATCTAAAGTCTGTCGGATTTGAGGCTGAAAAAGTCTGCTGAAAGTCCGGAGAAGCCCACACACGATCGGATTACCAGCCAGCTTTAGTCCGTCGGCGTCCGTTGGACTTTTGTAGACGAAAAGTCCGACCGTGTGTACGCGGCATAAGAGTTTGTTGGTTGTTGCCAGCCAGCTTCTGTAAACCTAACAACATAAAGAGGAAGAAGAAACGGTCGCACACCAGAGCCAACAGGATACTTACTGAATAAAGTCTTTATTGTCGTATGTCAGACAACCTAACAGCACCCTGCCTCATATCTTCTTTCAAGAACCTAAGCATTAAATAAAAGAATACATCCCTGGAATCCATTTAAATCTGCATACTCCTCCTTGCAGGTCACTGTGTGCTGCAGACGTATGCAGTGTCAGCTGATGATCAGTTGCTTGACTTGTATTTAAGCAACTGATTAACTGATCACACAGCCTAAAGCAAGCAGAACATCACCCGAAAGGGGAAGTTCCACTTATTTACATTCTGTCCATGAACACAGAGAGTCCATTTATTTTAGGGGGGGGAGCAGGTACCTAGTTTTGACAGGTACCCGCTCTCACTTCCTGTCAGATCATTGCGGCGATCCGAGCAGAAGTTCAGTTCCCCCCTCCTTCCCACACAGCCTTCTGGGACACATCACATGTCCCGCAAGCCTGTGGGACCTTACACAAAACACAGCACGGCTTACGCATGCTCAGTGAGAAACTGGCTGTAAAGCTGCAAAGCTTCACTACCAGATTCCCTTAGTCAAAATGCCGGTGCCTGGACCCGAAGCCAATTGAAGAATCAACTCGGGTGAGGAGAACACTGGATCCTTGGACAGGTAAGTGTTCTTAAAGCGGGGTTCCACTCAAATTTTTAACTTAATCTTACCCCCTTCAGTTAATTGCATAGATGTTCAAATGCCACACCAAATTTTTTTTTATCGCTGTAATTACCTTTATATTGTACTTTATTGTGGCACTTCCTGTCTCTCCTCCCATGGGAGTAGGCATGTTTATTGCCTTTACCCGGCGCCGCACTGTCTCCTGGGAGCTTAGTGTCAGGCTTCCCAAGATTCAGTGCGGGAACAATGATCATGTGTGTGAACAACCTGTGAATGAACAGCATTCTCCGCATCCTGGAAATCAATGTTTGTGGGCTTCACATGCCCACAATCAAGATGGAAACAGCCAGCATCACATTTTTAAAGTTATTCTTCAGTACGAAAACAGACAGAGGCGGAAATTTTACACCCAAACTGTGAGTATTATTTTGGGATTAGCAAAGTGTCTCAATGACCTAAGAAAAAAAAAAAAGATTGGTCGCCGGACTCCCACTTTAAATAAAAAAAATCAGTGGCTACAGTATGTATAGCTGTTTAATTTTTTGGGGGGAGACTGGAGCTCCTCTTTAATTCTGCAGAACCCAGGGAGGATGCACTTTTAAAGGGATGCAAGGGATGTGTTCTTTCATATAATGTTAGTGAACAAAATGATTGATGGCAGAGAGAGCTAATTGCAGTGAGAGGCGGGCCAATGACAGTACAGATCAGAAGAAGAAGGGATTGATGAGGAATAAAGTCCTTCAGACAGGATATAAAGGTGAGCTTAAGATTACTTCTGAAGCGTCAAAGGGTTATATTGTGGCCATGTAAGTTTGCAGCGGATTGAGAGTAATCATTATCAATACAGGAGAGGATCTGCTTCAAGTGTGGGAAAAAGGAAAGGCTGGAGTTCAGCTTTAAAAACGCTTAGCCTGTAAACCTCTGTCTAAGTCTATATGTGAATATAATGTTCCATACAGCTATTTTCAGCTAATCCCCAATTTGTCATCGCCAGTGCAATACCCTCATATTTATATACTTTCTTCTGACGTCAGCCAGTCCTCCCCTACATACTTCAATAACATTCATTTGTAGGCTACGTGTGTTTAAAATCCATAAATCAAAATTGCGTCTAGATGAAGAAATGATAACTTAACAGAGAGCGAGAGAGAAGATGAATTACAGATGTTGTACTAATTCCCCCAGTATGTATATTCCCGCCAAGTTATAGTCAGGTATATAGATGTTTGTTGGAAATTAAACAGTAATGTTACTGATAAACCATTTAAAGGGAACCCAAGAATAGGGGGGTTTATTTACTAAGGGCAAATCCACTTTGCACTACAAGTGCACTTGGAAGTGCAGTTGCTGTAGATCCGAGGGGAACATGCATGGAAAATAAAAAACAGCATTTTGCTTGTACATGATTGGATGATAAAATCAGCAGAGCTTCCACTCATTTCAGATCTTCCCCTCAGATTTACAGCCACTGCATACCTCCCAACATTTTGAGATGGGAATGAGGGACACCTATTAGCAAACGTATGTATGCATAGGACATGCCCTTTGCCACACCCCTTAAAGAGGAAATAACCAAAGAAAAGGTTAAATAAATCCACAAGTGCTTTTTTTTACTAGTACTATTACTTTATATTGGCTTTAAAAATTGAACGATTCAGCAATTTAGAATTTGGATGAAAGGTTTAGCACTGGGAAACAATTTTTTAAAGATAAAAAGTGCATTTTATATACAACTATATAGATCAGACCAAAATGAAGGACAAATGAGGAGGAAAGAGGGACATTGCTCCAAATCAGGGACAGTCCCTCGAAATCAGGAACAGTTGGGAGCTATGGCGACTGCACTTCCAAGTGCACTTCCTGTGCAGAGTGGATTTTCCTTTAGTAAATCAACCCCAAAATGTAATATATTGCAGCTTAGTAGTCCTTAGATGGCTGCCTATATTTAATTTTTCTTCCTTTACTTTTAGATCCGGTCAGTAACACAGTTCCAACACTCACTTGCCATCATTTATCTATGGAGGAGCAGCCTTGCCACCCTAGGGGAAGACTACACCCCCCCCCCACACTTCTTTTCTACAAAACATAACAAGGAGGTTTTTTTGTAGTTTACAGGAGTGGTTCTCAACCCTGTCCTCAAGTACCCCCAACAGGCCATGTTTGCGGGTTTTCCTTTATCTTCCACAGGTGCTTTAAATCAAGTCAATGGCTTGGTATTTTGGACAGCTATTTTATCTAAGAAAAATTCTTAAAACATGTCCTGTTGGGGGTACTTGAGAACAGAGTTGAGAACCATTGGTTTACCGAAAGAAATGATACAAACGCAGCACAGGCAGGAAGCACTAAAAGTTATCAGTCCCTGGTACACACTATTGCCCCGTACACACGGTCGGACTTTGTTCGGACATTCCGACAACAAAATCCTAGGATTGTTGGCTCAAACTTGTCTTGCATACACACGGTCACACAAAGTTGTCGGAAAATCCGATCGTTCTAAACGCGGTGACGTAAAACACGTACATGGGGACTATAAACGGGGCAGTGGCCAATAGCTTTCATCTCTTTATTTATTCTGAGCATGCGTGGCACTTTGTCCGTCGGATTTGTGTACCCTAGATCGGAATTTCCGACAACGGATTTTGTTGTCGGAAAATTTTATAGCCTGCTCTCAAACTTTGTGTGTCGGAAAATCCGATGGAAAATGTGTGATGGAGCCTACACACGGTCAGAATTTCCGACAACAAGGTCCTATCCCACATTTTCCATCTGAGAATCCGACCGTGTGTACGGGGCATATGAGTTTTTTGAGGAGTTCGGGAGGAGGTTGCTGTACTAACAATGCGATTTTAGTACAGCAATCTCCCCGCTGAGTTACTGTGTTCTGCCCCCCAGAAGATGTTTTTCTGGCATGCCCTTTCTACAGAAGCAGGACAGGCTGCTGTACACACGGACAGAGTATTGGTAACTGTAAGCGCAAACACACAAGTCCATATATAACAGGAGATATAAAAGGCTGAGCAACTTAGTCCACAGGGGACAGGCTGGAAGTTCAAGGGTTAAGTGGTAACCGGTAATGTAATGGTTAAAGTAGGCTGGTAGGCTAGGCGGCTGCTGTTTCCTCAGAGAGCTGGCTCTGTGATGGATGAGAGAGGGGTAGAGAAGGAAGCGCCACCTGAGTGTAGTATTAACAAATGATGTTTAATAATAATAATAATTAAACATCATTTGTTAATACTACACTCAGGTTGCGCTTCCTTCTGCTGTACACACGGGCCGAATGTCAGCCGGTTTCTGTTAAACCGGCCGATACCAGCCGATATTCTGTACCAGGCTTAAGATTTCTGCCAGGATTATACGTTTTTTTTTTTTTTTTACTTATTGAATAGATATAACAAAACAGTTTTTATGGAATATTCAACAGACCAAAAGGAAGAAAATAAGAAAAATTAATATTTAGGGTTTCAGTAGACATTAAAACTGAGCTCCAGGTAGGATCTTAAAGGGGAGTTCCAGCCACAAACATTTTTTTTTTTTTTTAAAGTCAGCAGCTACAAACACTGTAGCTGCTGACTTTTAATAAGGACACTTGCCTGTCCAGGGAGCCCACGATGTCGCCCCCCCCCCCCCCGAAGCCGATCAGTCCATCGAATCGGGGGCAGGTGCCACCATTGTAACTAAGGGAAACCAGCAGTTTCCTACTGCGAACGCGTGAGTCGCGCGGTGCTTTGTGAATGGCTAGCTTGTCTTCTGGGACACACACAAGTCCCAGAAGACAGCGGTGGAGAAGGAGGAGGGCTCGCCGCAGAAGAGGACATGACGTCCTGGGCCTCGGTCAACCAAGGTTGGAAGTACACTTAGTCCTTCAAAAAAGGTACAAAAGAAAAAAAAAATATCCAAAAACGAGGGGTAGAGGAATGGTCTTTCGTTAATGTCCACCTTTTAAAAGTGGGTGGAATTCCACTTTAAAGAAGAACTAAAGGCAAAACTTTTTTCTGATTTTGGATAGAGGAAAGGAGGGTTATAACCCCTCTCTGGAACCAGTGATGGTGGTAGACAGTAATAAAAACCTTACAGTTGTTCTAATGCCTCTCTATTCTATCCAAAAAAAAAAAAGTTTTGCCATTATACTTTATACATACATAAGTCTAGCTTAGACCAATGTAAGTATGAATACTACATACCTGAAGGACACTGTGAAAGTTGAAATTATGATTACTGCAATCTTCTGGATCCTGTGCCAAGCAGCTGCCCTACAGCAAATGGGAGGGGGTCACAACAGCAAACATTTATTATATTGCAGCTTACCCATTCTTAAACGTGATGGCTGCATTCGTTTTCTTTTGCAAGCTTTCTTTCTTCTGCTTTCATCTCATGATGTGGTCAGTATGGCTGGCCATACACGGTTCAAATCTCATCCGGTTCCTGCTGAACTGGCCGAGATTCGAACCCTTAATGGGCTGGCTGAATGTACCAATTTGATCGATCGATCAAATTGGGTACAACCAGCCTGCCAGATTCTCTTGTGATTATCGCTAGCGTCTGCTATAGCTGTTTATAAAGTGTTATTTGGGGTTTATAAATCAATAAAATATGAAGAAATTATTTGGGGTTTGGCTTTAATTTCTCCTCCCCCCAGACTGACAATGCTGCTGTCCAAACATGCCCCCTGTGCTCCTTTATCCAGCGTGAAAGCACTCTAATACAGGAGGTGTATTACTGGCCAGATCACCAGGTGAAAACAGAGGGGAAAAAGCCTAAAATGCAGCCACCACATCTAATTATTGGTAAGCTGCAATATATTACATTTTTGGTTTTGGGTTTAATACGGCTTTAGTGCCTGCATCTAGCACATTTTTCATCACAGTAAATAGATCTGTTGCAGAGGCTGGCCATAGATTTTTCTAATTTCTTTCCTGCAGCTGTGGGTTGCAACAGTCAGTGTTGATAGGAGAATCCATCCCATGGAGATATTCTCTGGGGGGGGGGGGGGGGGGCATCACTTTCGAGAAGGATAAGTATTACTGCTAGCGGCTATAGCTGCTTGCAATAATCACATGCTAGAAATCTGACATGCTGGTTCTTCCCGATTCAATTGTTGGGTACAATCAGTCTGCCCATAGATGGTTCAAATCTTGACCAGTCCCAGCTGAACCGGCCAAGATTCGAACCATCTATGACCGACTTAAGTTTGCCACAAATGAAGAGACACATTATGGATAAGAGCAATGCACAGCTTGTTGTCAATCTTTCTATGGGGATCTAGACAGACTGCACTAAACTAAAAGAAGGGTAAATGGAAGACTTCAATCTGTCAAGATGACATTATTCACCAAACAAGCAGCTGAGTCGGTGACGTTTCTCCAGACGTAATAATGTTTGCTAAACATGTTCTTTTACCAGATAGGACTGTTTGACTGTTCTCCAAACTCCGGCCTCTCTGATCCACTATCACATTTGTTTAATTTTACTGTTACAGCAACAATCTCTGTAAATTCATTAGGAGGGTTGGTTTACATTAACATGAGATCACATTACTTTGTTTAAATCAGTGGAGGAAAGAGTGTCTCAATGTCTGTGTTATTTCATTCTCGGTCTGGCAGTGACAGCAACTTACTGACTATTTTAATTCAATCAGTTTCAGTTCTGGGTGTGGTACGTCCTCTGGTTTTGAGAAACATCAAGATACCTTCAGACAAAAATTGACTTTGATTACATCATTTGAGGAGGATGTCCTCCTAATCCCGTCCCTGAAATGAATACGGGACAACATACTATGGATATGACTTGTACAAATTACCAACTTTTGAAAGGAACGCAAGTCTTTACGTAAAAGTGTCCTTTTATTTTCTGTGCAGAGATATCACCATCCTCATCTTCCAACCATTATCAAATCATTTTGACAGACTGAAATGGAAAACAATTGGACCTTGAATAATGATATCATTACCCTCATGACTTTTTTATGCCTTTAGTTTCATCCTAATGTTTCTCCAATTTAGAATGTTAGAAACAAAACTTGTTTGTGGCAAAAAGGCATCTGAGAAGATGCAAAACAACAAAAAGTATGCTTTTTTTCCCCAGTGTAGTATAACGTTAAAGTGGTTCTACAGTTAAGTCAGGATTTTTTTTTATCTTAATATATTCTACGCATTAATATAAAAAAATACCTTCTGTGTGCAGCAGCCCCCCTCATAGGGTTGCCACCTCATCCCTTTAAACCCGAACACATACAGTAAGAATTACACAGGTTCTGAGGCTAATTAAATGCAGATAAGGCAACAAGTGAGTTTAATTACCACTTTAATCAGCCACAGAACCTGTGTAATTCATATGTGTTCAGGTTTAAAGGGATGAGGTGGCAACTCTACTCCCTCAGCCACCCTAATACTTACCTGAGCCCATCTCGATCAAGCGATGTTGCGCAAGAGGCTTGGCTGTCCAGGACTCCCCCTCCTCATTGGCTCAGACAGCAGTGGGTGCCATTGGCTCCTGCTGCTGTCAATCAAAGTCAGTGAGCCAATGAGGAGGGGGAGTCCTCGGGGCCAGAGACAGCTCTGTGTCTGGTCACACATAGCAGCGGCTCAGCTCGGGTGCCCCCATAGCAAGCTGCTTGCTGTGGGGGCAGGAGGGAGGGGCCAGGATCGCCTGCGGGGGGACCGAGAAGAGGAGGATCCGGGCTGTTCTGTGTAAAACCACTGCACAGAGCAGGTAAATATGACATGTTTATTATTTTTAACCACTTGCCGCCCGCCATATAGCAGAATTACGGCGGCAAAGTGGTTTCAAAATCCTGACTGGACGTCATATGATGTCCGCAGGATATTGAGCCGCTGCGCGCCCCCGGGGGCGCGCATCGCGGCGATCGTTGTTGCGGGGTGTCAGTCTGACACCCCGCAGCACCGATCTAGGTAAAGAGTCTCTGACGGAGACTCTTTACCACGTGATCAGCCGTGTCCAATCACGGCTGATCACGATGTAAATAGGAAGAGCCGGTGATTGGCTTTTCCTCACTCGCGTCTGACAGACGCGAGTAGAGGAGTGCCGATCGGCTGCTCTCCTGACGGGGGGGGTCTGTGCTGATTGTTTATCAGCACAGCCCCCCTCGGATCCTACCCAGGACCACCAGGGAAGCCGCCCAGGACCATCAGGGAAACCAGTCACACTGGACCACCAGGTATGGCCCCTAGACCCCCAGGGACATACTAATCAGTGCAAAGGCAGCTGCCAATCAATGCCCAGGCAGCTGCCAATCAGTGCCCACTCCAATGCCTACCACCAGGGTTGCCTATCAGTGCCGCGTATCAGTGCGGCGTATCAGTGCCCATCAGTGCCACGTATCAGTGCCCATCAGTGCCGCCTGTCAGTGCCCAGCAGTGCCACCCATAAGAACCCATCTTTGCAGCCTTTCAGTGCCCATCAGTGTCGCCTATCAGTGCCCACCAGTGCCACCCATGAGTGCCCATCAGTGCCGCCTATCAATGCCCATCAGTGCTGCATATCAGTGCCCACCGTCAGTGCACCTCAGTGCCCGCTCAATGGTGCCACCTCATCGCTGCCGCCTTATCAGTGCCCATCAGTGAAAGAGAAAACTTACTTATTTACAAAATTTTTAAACAGAAACAAAAGCAAAACTTATTTTTTTCAACATTTTCGGTCTTTTTTTATTTGTTTCGCAAAAAATAAAAACCGCAGAGGTGATCAAATACCACCAAAAGAAAGCTCTATTTGTGGGAACAAAATGATAAAAATTTAGTTTGGGTACAGTGTAGCATGACCGCGCAATTCAAACTGCGACAGCACTGAAAGCTGAAAATTGGTCTGGGCAGGAAGGTGTCTAAGTGCCCTGTATTGAAGTGGTTAAACAAAAAAAAAAAAAGACTTTAGTGTCACTTTGAAGTATAACTAAAGCCAAAACTTTTTTTATATATTTTTAGTTTTGGATGGAATGGAGAGGGATTAGAACACCTGTCAGTTTGTATTGCTGTCTGTGCCCCAGTTTAGGAGATAAATCCTCTCTCTTGTCCTGTTTACCATTATCATTGAAAGTGAAAGTAAAATAAAATCCCAAATTTTGGTTTGTCCCCATAAAAGTAATAGAGGGAAACCCTTCCAATGGGGACACTAGTTCTGGTGACCTGGGGGTCTCCAAGGGATTCCCTTAATTTGCAGGGATTTCCTCTCACTTCCTGTTTGGCCACATGGGTTATAATCCTCCCTTGTTCTATCCAAAATGAAAAAAAAAAAGGTTTTACCTATAAATCTACTTTAATATAACACAGAGGAGAACACGATACTGTGCAGTATGGTGTGGAAACCAATCAGAAATCTCGTCTCAGTAGCTTAAAGTTTATTTCCACTTTTGCAGCTAAATTTGAATGACACCTTCTTTATATTATTATTATTATACACGATTTATATAGCGCCAACAGTTTGTGCAGCGCTTTACAATGTAGAGGGGGGACAGCATAAATACAATACAGTTCTATACAGGAGGGCCTTGCTCATGGAGCTTACATTCTAAAGGGAGGGGGGAGGTGGTACAAAAGGTAATAGCTGCAGAGAATAATTTGATGGGGCTGGCTCGGGTACAGTTCTTAGGTGGAGGTGGGATAGGCTTCCCTGAATAGATGAGTTTTCAGGGATCTCCTAAAGGTGGACAGGGTAGAGGCTGATCGGACATACAGGGCCAGGGAGTTCCAGAGGATGGGAGAGGCTCTAGTGAAGTCCTATAGGCGAGCATGGGAGGAGGTAACAAGGGAGCTAGAGAGCAGGAGGTCTTGGGAAGAGTGGAGGGGGTGATTTGGGCAATATCTGCAGATGAGGTCAGTGAGGTAGCTGGGGGCGATGTTGTGGATGGCCTTGTATGTTGTGGTTAGTATTTTGAATTTTATACGGTAGGGTAGGGGAAGCCAGTGAAGGGATTGGCATAGAGGAGCAGCAGTCACGGATCGGTTAGTGAGGTGTATGAGTCTAGCAGCCGAATTCATAATAGACTGAAGGGGGGATAGCCTGTGTAAGGGAAGGCCATTAAGGAGAGAGCTGCAGTAGTCGAGTCGGGAAATAACCAAGGAGTGAATAAGCTGCTTTGTGGTGTCGTTAGTCAGGAAAGGGCGAATTCTGCAGATGTTACGGAGGTTAAGGTGGCACGATTTAGCCAGTGATTGAATGTAGGGGCTGCAGGAAAGGTCAGAGTCAAGGATTACACCCAACACCCCGGCATGTGTGGAGGGACCAATGGTTGTGCTGTTGATCTTAATGGTAAAGTCATGGGGATGGGACCGGGAAGGAGGAAATATAACAAGCTCAGTTTTAGAAAGATGGCGTTTGACAAAATGGTGTGACATCCATATTGGTTACATGTTCCCGTTCACATAGCATAACTTAAGAAAATGTTTAAAAATTGCTGCTTACCTTTTTAATTTATTTTTACTTTCCTTTGTCATTTTCCCCTTATATATAAAGTTACAGAAGAACTAGGGCCAAAGCTTTTTTGGCCCTACTTCTCCTAGGGATCACAGGAGTGTGGTTCTTTCTGCACTCCTAAGACCCGTCATTCAGCCAGTCCAAGCTGGGAAAAGATCCTGACTTTACAGTCAGGATCCACCCAGATTCCTGGATCGGCAGCTAGCTCAGCATTTCAGTATGCTGCTGAGAGCCTGAGCCAGCCCCTCCTGCGCCCTCCACAGCCTTGCACTCCAGTGAGCACTGGAGGGGCAGAGCAGAGAGCTGGTGACTGACAGCTACTGCTCTCTGCTCAAAGTCAAGGAGAGAACAAAGCGATCAGTGGTGTTTGATCGCTTACTTTTCATGGCAGAGGTGGCGGGGTCCAGATGCAGCATTGGATCTATGCTGCATCCTCCTAAAGGGAGTAAAGTTGTTTTTTTTTTTTTTTTTATATACCCCATACTTCTCTTTTAAAGCCTAAGTTTATGTAGGAAAAAAAAATGTAACTAAGCACAAGGTGCTGCTGTCTCCACATTTAGTAGAAATCCCAGGCTGCCATAGATGTAGTATGAAACTGGATCTATGAATGGAGGATGGGCAGATGAAAAGGTCCACCCTCTCCATGCATAGATCACATTTTATTCATAGAAGCTGTAGTACAGCTTCTATGAATGGGGAGGGGGGCAGAAAGGACAGCATAGTCAGGCTGTCTTGATGAATGCTCAGCCGGATCCATTAACCCCTGTTGCACTAGAAGATTACGTTGGCAGGGGGGGGGCGGGGTGGGGATCAGAAGGGGTGATTTCTACTAAAGGAGGAGACATTGATTGTAATGTCTTGTGTGATCATTTTTTTTTTTAGTAAACTTAGGCTTTAAAATTATGTTTACCCTAATTAACATTCTCTGTACTGTGCTGGCAGATCTCATTAACAGTTGTGAACTATATTTGCACATTGTCTGTCCTATCAAACGGTTAAAGCTGACGTGTCTTAAGTTATCTAATTACTTTGGCAAATACTGCTTGTCTAATGTTAATATGCCCATAGATGTTGGCCTACTTCTAAGAAATCTTAGATTTGGATTCAGTTAAAATGTAACAATTATTGATTCTTTTTTTACTACCATTTAAATTGCTTTTCATTGATTAATCTTGACTTATTCGAAAATGAAAGCATCAAGATAGGTTGAAAAATTGTGACTAGACTAATACAAATGAATTTATGGTTTGTGTTGCAATTAACAATTGCTGTTGACATCCGATCATTTAAAATGTATGAGTCAAATAATCAATTGCATGAAATTTTGATGTGTTTAATGCCAAGCTTGATGTATTATTATATTATAATTATTATTATTATACAAGATTTATATAGTGCCATCAGTGTGTGTGTGGTGCTTAAACAAAATGAAGGCAGACATTACAGTTACAATACAATTCAATACATGAGGAAGCAGAGGGCCCTGCTCCTTATAGCTTACAATCTAAAAGGGTGGATCAAGTGATACAAAAGGTAGTAACTGTGGGGGAAGATCTGATAGAGGAAATAAAAGGTTAATTGTTAGGCGAGGCTAGGATAGGCTTCTCTAAAGAGATGGGTTCTTAGGGATCGTCTAAACGGGGATAGAATATGAGATATCTGATAGAGAAAATAAAAGGTTAATTGTTAGGTGAGGCTAGGATAGGCTTCTCTAAAGAGGTTCTGAGGGATCGTCTAAACGGGGATAGAATATGAGATATTGGGTAAGGAGTTCCAGAGGATGGGAGAGACTCTGTCGTGTACTTTGGTTGGAGGTCCAAGTGATGAGAGGGCTTCCCCTTGCAACTCTGGAACAGGGGAACAGGGAAAAAAAGACGCACGGGTACCAGTAATCAGGGGACAGGCAATAGAGGCCTCTGTACAGCAGTCAACAGCAGTGCAGGTAAACTAGAAGAGGATCAAAGATGGAACCCGAGAACTGGACATTGAAAGCTTGGCATAGAGCCTGAGGACATACAGTTAGAGGTAGAAGCAGGTACCCGTTGGGATCAAGGGTGTAGTCAAATGGCAAGCAAGGGTCAGCACGGATGATCTGTAAGGACATAGTCAGTAGCCAAGTCACAGTCATACACAAAAAACAGGAGAAACATAGCCAAGCAGCAGGCCGAAGTCATTACCAGGAAGACAGCAGAGCATGATCAGAGTCCAGTATCCACAAAACAAGGTCAAGAGCAGCCTGGTCAGAAACAGGAGATTAGAGAGCAGAGTAAGTACACAGGTCCCAGGTAGATGAAGAACATCCAGAAATGAGCACACGTCTGAACCGCCTCCGTTGAATATGCAGCTTGGCGCCATTCCCAGAATTTGATGTATGCGGGCATGCGTCTATACACATGCATGTGCCGATGTGTCAGTGCATGCTGGTTCCTGGCCAAAGTCCATTTGTGTGCTGGCACATGCGCATAAGCACAAGCTACATGAATATGAGCATTAGCTGTATGAGTCTTGTATTGATCTCATGACAGGCATAATGTCATTTGTCTGCCTTGATTAGGACAGACCAGAAACTACTCCTGGGATGGGAAAAGATGGCAGGAGTTTAAAAAGATCTTTGCCACACTGAAACTGCTTCCCCCTTCACTGGCAGAAAAGCCAAATGCTGGAAAATTCAGTTATGGTATGTGATAGCATGAATACCTGTATTCTACAGGAACTGTCACCTTTATTTTATAATGTTTCTAGGAATTTCAGGGGGGTCAGGATAAAGTTACAGTACATTCCTTTTCATTTCTTTCCAGAGCTGTACAGCTGATTGTCACAGCTTGTACTAGATTGTCTCAGTTGCTGCAGACTGTGGTTTTAACTTTCATTTAATTCAAAAATTACACAATTGTAAAAATAAATTGCTACACATGTTTCTTAATACTTTACAGCTTCATTCACTTAATTGCATTTTGACAGTAATAGTAGTCTGGTGGATACAGAATGAAGAATCTCCGGCTTAAACAATAACAATTTGCTTTCAGTAATTGAGCAAAGCACAGCTTCACCATGAAAAGAAGACAGCACAAGGATTGTGGCCAGAGCTGGGATTATGTGTACTGCTATAAAATGAATTGTTTAGTAAATCATAAGATGACTTATCATTTATAATTTTTGGCAAAACACAAAAAGATTCCTAACAACCACGTTAATAAGAAGGGGGAATTTTGTATGGGAAATGGTAAGATATACAATGAAAGTAAGCAAGATGTTACAGTCGCTCCGATGGGTCAACACAACATCACAGTTTTAGCATGCTGGGTACTTTGATGTCCTTACTCGTAAATATTGGGAGACTTTAAATTTTTGCTTTACCTAATATGTCCAAGGTATCCTTGCTCATAAAAGATATCAATAGAAGTGTCATAGAAAAGAAACATTAGGGAGCAGAGCCAGGTCCCCTTGATTAAAATCCTTGTCAATTTTTTTTCTGTCGGATTAGGAGAGATCTCCATTCACTTCCTGTTCAGAGACACAATAGAAAAGGCGACAAATTCTCTCCAAAGTGAGGGGAATTCTTCTTTTATTTTCCTCGGTGCTAGGTATCTTATTTGGGTTTAACTCTTTCCTACCCTGCCCAAAATAAAGAAACAAAAGAAAAGAAAGGAAATCTACCCATTATCTGAACAAGCCGAATATGTAAAGGGGGTTAGAGTTTACTAAGAAGCCTCATGGATAGACATTAAAAAACAAGAGGCTTGGGAGATAGAAGCACTTAAAGGAAACCTGTGCTGCTATAGCTTTCCTTTTCTGAATATGCTTATTTTCCAATTGAAATTAGCAAATTGCTATCTTTTGAACCATTGCCAAAAACAGGTATGCAGGTAGGAGTACTGGTTTTGCTGATTACATGCTTGTTTTAGGTTAGGGACTTAGGAAGTATTAAAGTCCAAGGCAGCCAAGCAACTAGCATGTTTGTGAAGGCATTAGTGGTGGCCTGTATGTCTGTACAGGTTTCCTTCAATGCTGTCATTAGGGACCACAACACAGGCCTTATCCTGCCTTGAGGCATGGGCAGGGTTGTAACAGGATTGATCTTGGAACTATAGGGAACCCCTACCCACAATCTGAACAAGTCCAGCATGAGGATTGGCGTTGACTATGAAGCTTCATAGATAGACAGCTACTCTGGCAATGCAAGTTCCACCTTCCACTGATATATAATTACTGTATAACTGAAGCCAGCACATATATAATACCACCTTAATTTTAGGTGTGATCCTATAAAATATACGCAGTGCCTGTAGTGCATACAGATCTGTAGGAGCTACCTGTCATAAAGTAGATGGTTGTTGGTGGGAACAAGATACCACGTGATGAAGATCCTTCAACATATACTATGTGATTTCAAGCACAGTGTTTGCCTGGTGGTGCTACTTTTACTCCAATTGATTTAATTTTCCTAATTCATCTACAGGGGGTCCCTGAGTTACGAACAAGATAGGGACTGTAGGTTTGTTCTTAAGTCGAATTTGTTTGTAAGTCGGAACAGTACCTTTTTTAAGTGCAAATCCAGTCTCAGAGACAGGAAGTGAACCCAAATCAACAGAGAAAGGCAACCGGATGGCAGGGGCGGCACGGTTAGTTCAAATATGTTTTGTTTCTTTTATTTTTTTACTTTTTTATCACTTTTTTACATTTTTATTTATTTGTAGCTTGTCATTTACTTTTTTTTTGTATAATTTTCTTATTTTTAATATTATTTTTCTTATTCTTTACTTTTTTAATTACTTTTTAAACTTTATTAATTTAATTATTACTGTATTTCTTATATATTTTTTTTTATCAATTTTTTTTCGCTTAACTTTATTGCTATCACACAGGGGAAAACAATTCCTTGAGTGATAGCAATTGGAGGTGACAGGTTCTCTTTATTGACCCTGTCACCTCCAAAATAGGAGTCCTAGCACTGTGCACAGCAGAGCACAGCTCTCCCCTCTCACTGTTTTCATGGTGGCAGGGACAGGAGACAGCAGAGAGAGGTACACTGTATGGCACAGCAGGGAGATGGATGGTGAAAGCAGCAGTCCGAGTCCAGGCAGGCCGGCCGGCAGCGGTGCACCTCCGCGGGGCAGCGGCGCAGGAAAGACCAGGGATCCTGGAGGCCTCACTAGGCTGGACAAGGCCTCGGCCACGACGGGCAGTTTTAATGGCCTGGTAGGCCACTGGACAGTACCAGGCCTGTGGATGGGCAGGCAGGATGATGAGGGGGGCCCACAGCCAGGCCAGGAATGGAGTAATGGCTCACTCCAGCAAGGAGAGGAAGATTCGGCCGGCAGCGATGTCATTCGGGCCCCGTTCGTAAGTAGGAAGTAGGAATCGTTCGCAACTCGGATGTTCGTAAGTCCTAGACCCCCTGTAATAAGTTATGATCACAGTCCACTTCTGAGTTCCTCTCTTCCTTTCTTCTCCATATCACTCTGTATCACAACAGTGCCTACAGCCTTGTAGTCTGATGTACAGTAACTTGACTGAATACCTGGCTGGGGGGTGAAATAAGTGTAAAGTCATTGTATGTAGAAAATAATTATCAGGGATTAGGTGTTTGTTTATTGACACATTACCTCATGCTCATGGCAGGCACCCATATATAAGGCCAAGAAACACTCTGACAAAAGGGTTCATTCGAGATTTTCTGACAATTGTGCTAAGAGCAATGCTATATTGTGAATTTATAACCGCAAGACCAACTGAGCGCATTTTAGCGTCCAACTCCAGCCAAAACTTTAATATAGAGTGTATACTAGAACCTCAACCAGCTTTGTATTATGTCTGTGTCTCTATTTGGAAAAGCTGATGTGTTCCAAAAGGAACAAGAGGTGAACAAAGATTTCTCTACTTCTTGTCTATTTAATGGATGTTAGACAAACAGAAAATGGGGGGAAATCCCACCAATGGGGGGCAGTTATAACAATTTGTTTCACTAATAAATTTAAAGGGTAACTTCACTTTTGTGGAAAAAATATACCAAATAAAAAAATGATATAGCAAATACAATTGTTACACAAGCCATGTTGTAATGTAATGTTATGAAAAAATATCTTTCCTTTTCAAATTGTAGCTGCAGCAATTTTCTGTAATATGAAATGCAATATGGCAACCTGGAGGCGTTTTTTACACCGTTGGTGTACAGAAAGCCCTCGTAAATGTCATTCCTGCTTGTATGATTGGCTCAGTGATTTTTCCAGAAGTCTGCACTAAGATACAAATCAAATTTTAAGCACCAATTAAATAGGATTGTAAAGGGATGCAGACTCTATAGCTTTTCTCATTAGAGAGTGCACCAGGTGATGATAATGAACCGGTGACTCCCAGAATCAGAATCATTTTGCAAAAGCTATGGTAAAACAAACAGTTATTTCTTCAGAGGAACAAAAGGTAAGAATCTGCTTCAATGTTTGTTAAAATCCCTTCAATGTACATTGATCACCAAGAGGGAGTTACACTTTAAAAGCACTCTGTACTTACAAGGACACTTTCTGTCCCATAAGAATACCAGAATATTTCTAGTACAAAAAATACATTTTCAACCAGTGGTAAATAGACTTCTCTTGTTAATAAGTACTGCAAAGTGTATTTTACACCAGTTCCACCAGCTCTGTGCTGATGTCACTGCTGGACATCTTCTGATGAAAAAGGAATGTAAGCATGATGTGTCTTTCATCTTCTGCATTAGGTTTCCCTGGCTGACCACTTTGTCTACGGTCCTCATGGTTACACATTTCTTTATGCCTCTTTATAAGAGCTTGAACAGCACATCTTGAAACCTCTGTCTACTTTGAAATCTTTGCCTGGGAGAGACCTTGCTGATGCAGTATAACTGCCTTGTGTCTTGTTGCTGTTTCAGTCTTGCCATGCTGTATGACCTGTGAGATGAAACTGTCTTCCACAACCTCGTCTTAGTAGCAGAATTCAGCTGTTCCTCACCAAGTTTTAATCTGTTTCTGTTTCAGTTAATGACTGTGTTTCAACCTACATATGACATTGATGATCATTAGCACCTGCTTGGTAAATTGCTTGGTTAATCACACACCTGACTGTAATATTACAAAATGCCAGACTTTGTGCAAGTGTTCAAAGTGTGCAAATTTAAGAATTGGTGCTGGTTTGAAGCCAAAGGGTAGTCACACCAAACATTGGTTTGATTTAGATTTTTCTTCTGTTCACTCACTTTGTATTTCGTAAATTGATAAAAATAAACAAAACAATTAAAATAGATATTTTTGAAAGCATTTTTACTTTACAGCATTTCTTCACACCTGCCTAAATTGTTTGCACAGTACTGTATATATATATATATATATATATATATCTCACAAAAGTGAGTACACCCCTCATATATTTTTGTAAATATTTTATTTTATCTTTTCATGTGACAACACTGAAGAAATGACACTTTGTTACAATGTAAAGTAGTGAGTGTACAGCTTGTATAACAGTGTAAATTTGCTGTCCTCTCAAAATAACTCAACACACAGCCATTAATGTCTAAACCGCTGGCAACAAAAGTGAGTACACCCCTTAGTGCAAATGTCCAAACTGGGCCCAAAGTGTCAATATTTTGTGTGGCCACCATTATTTTCTAGCACTGCCTTAACCCTCTTTGGCATGGAGTTCACCAGAGCTTCACAGGTTGCTACTAGAGTCCTCTTCCATTCCTCCATGATGAGATCACGGAGCTGGTGGGTGTTAGAGAGCTTGCGCTCCTCCAACTTCCATTTGAGGATGCCCCACAGATAGGGTTTAATAGGCTCAATAGGGTTTAGGTCTGGAGACATGCTTGGCCTGTCCATCACCTTTACCCACAGCTTCTTTAGCACGGTAGTGGTCGTCTTGGAGGTGTGTTTGGGGTCGTTATCATGTTGGAATACTGCCCTGCGGCCCACTCTCCGAAGGGAGGGGATCATGCACTGTTTCAGTATGTCACAATACATGTTGGCATTTATGGTTCCCTCAATGAACTTTAGCTCCCCAGTGCTGGCAGCACTCATGCAGCCCCAGACCATGACACTCCTACCACCATGCTTGACTGTAGGCAAGATACACTAGTCTTTGTGCTCTTCAGACCAGTTTGATGCAGTGTGCGGCATATGGTCTGAGCACTGACATGCTGATCCCCCACCCCTTCAAACTCTCAATATCTCTGGATATGACGCTGAGCACGTGCACTCAACTTATTTGGTCGACCATGCAGAGGCCTGTCCTAAGTGGAACTTGTGCTGTTAAACCTCGTTATGGTCTTGGCCACTGTGCTGCAGCTCAGTTTCAGGGTCTTGGCAATCTTCTAATAGCCTAAGCCATCTTTATGTAGAGAAACAATTCTTTTTTTCAGATCCTCAGAGAGCTCTTTGCCATGAGGTACCATGTTGAACTTCCAGTGACCAGTATGAGAGAGTGAGAGCGATAACACCAAATTTAACACACCTGCTCCCCATTCACACCTGAGACCTTGTAACACTAACGAGTCACATGACACCAGGGAGGGAAAATTGCTAATTGGCCCAATGTGGACATTTTCACTTAGGGGTGTACTCACTTTTGTTGCCAGCGATTTAGACATTAATAGCTGTGTGCTGAGTTATTTTGAGGAGACAGCAAATTTACACTGTTATACAAGCTGTACACTCACTACTTTACATTGTAGCAAAGTGTCATTTCTTCAGTGTTGTCACATGAAAAGATATAATAAAATATTTAAATATGTATATGTGTAAATATATATATATATATATATATATATATATATATATATATATATATATATATATATATACAGTAATCAATAAATGATGAGCTATGGCCCATTGCTTGAACTGGTTCGTTGTGCTGCAGTCTTTTGTCTACTGAAATGTGAATACACAAATTTCTGAGACCTCAACCTACAGAAGTTTGCTGCCTGAGGCTGAGCAGGAAATGCTCTCTGTCTGACAACTTGCCTGAAGCAATATATGAATTATTTACAGTACACTGTGAGTGTGGGAATAATGCTGTCATCCTATTTATATTCAATATTTGTCTAAAGTAACTATATTATGTGGTCTTAAAGAACAACTTCAGGCAAAAATCGGTGCTAAACATAGTTAGACTGTTCTATTAAAAGAATTGAGAATCTTTACTTAAAGCGTTTGTTACCCCAACATTTCATATTCAGTGGCAGCCCGTCCATAGGGGGGTGCACGGGCGCCACCCCTTCCCCCCCATCCATGCATCCGGCCCCCTGATCTACATACAGGAACACTGGACCATGAATTCCAATTGGGGGGGGGGGGGGATACATCAGTCCTGTCATCAAGGTATCCCTTCCTGTCATCATGCCCAGAGAGCACACAGACGTTTCTGTGCCCATACATACATGCTGTTTTTTGTCTGCTGGCATGTAAGTGCATTACTTTAAAATAAAAGCCCTGTTATTGAGATTTTACACTATTGTGGCGTTTTATCTCTTGCTGGGGTATGCCATTTGGTGCGTCCACTTGGAGCAAGAGAACCTGTGATTCTCTCATTGGCTGCCTGGAATGATCTTCCTTGTCTTCCATATACTGACCTACAATTGGCGATGGAGCATTTGAGATACTAAGCCTTCTTTGACCCCCCCCCCGTAATAGGTGGTCAATGCTTTCTGGTAAGAGCACATCCTTTATTGGTAGTGGTTTATCACATGGTGGAAGATTTCAGTTGGTGTATCAACTATCAAGACACTCATCTATATTTGTGTCACCTGTGTGACTCAAAGATTCACGTTTCCTTTGTCACATTTAGCGCATCATTATTTTTATTTATTTCAAAATAGGCTCGGCTCGAGGCGCAGAGCACTATGCTCTGAGCCTACCCAGTTGTGTGACAATAGCAAATTAATATTCTTTAATATTAATAATAGTCTTGAAACCCGTTTCCCGATTGGCTGAAAGGTGAAGCTACGCTGGCCGCCGGGAGGAGGATGGAGGAGATGCAAGGAGAGGATGCGCGATGCCCAGATGCAGCATCCACCTAAGTGAGTCCATGCTTCTCATTTAAAGCTCTTTTATTCCTCATTGCTCTTTTAATAAAGTATCTGATTGCTTTAGTGGAATTTAGGCTCATCTGTTTTTTGCTCTGCTCGTACATGTGTGCTATAACTAACATGGTCCTGAACAGAAGCAGAAACCCTCATGTTGCGCATAGGCTATAATAAGAAGTCATCGGCTAAAATGTGGTGGTGACAATGTACCCAAACACACAATGTAGATATATGTAAGTGGCTATTCCTATGAACTTTTTTTTTCATTTGTGCTTAGCCTCTAGTTTTATCTCTCTAAATTCAATAACCACGGGAGTTTTACTTACAGCATCTCTATGTGCTGTCACTGGATCCTATTTCCTAATCTCTTTGCTCTTCAAACTATAGGAATGAAATCCACAATAAGTGTAAAATTTGTGCTGGCCTTGTCAAAAAAGGCTTAGGCCCCTTTCACACATGTGGCTCGTTTGTCCATTTTTCATCCATCTGTTGACGGATGAAAAAGGGACATCAATGTATCTCAATGGGAAAACGGATGTAAACGGATGATCACCCGTTTACATCCGCTTCTGTCAACATCCGTTTTTTATAATGGATCAAAGCCCTATTTTTCTCCCATTAAAAAAACAGATCAGATGAAAAACAGATGTAAACCTATAAACGATTCGCTTTTTGCATGAAAAAAATGGCACCGGAACTCAAATGTTTAAGGACTCTAGCTGATGGATGTACAAAACGAATGTAAAAACGGATAAAAAATTCATGACAAACTGCTGCAAACTTCATTCATTTTTTCTTTAAAAAGACGTGACTTGAACTGATGAAACAAACAGTCCACATGTGTGAAAGGGGCCATAGGCTCGATTCACATCTATGCATGTTGCTTTTGAGCGTTCCTGCAGTGCTTTTTGCGGTGCTTACCGCGTTTTTGAACACGCGTTTCTACCGCGATTTTACCGCAATTTGCAGGGTTTTTTTACACTGTAAATAGCTGGTTGCTAAGGAGGGGGCTGGGAAGCTGGCCGCCGCATCCTTAACAACCGATGAGTCATCAGTTGTCAGCGGGCTTCCCGCTGAATGTAAAAAAAAAGAATTGCCGGCTAAAAAAAATTGTGAATAAAAACAGCTTGGGTTCCCCCCCAGGTCCATACCAGGCCCTTGGGTCTAGTATGGATTCGGAGGGGACCCCATGCCAAAATTTAAAAAAAAAATGGCGTGGGGGTCCCCCCAAAATCCATACCAGACCCTTATCTGAGCATGCAGCTCGGCAGGTCAGGAAAGGGAGGGGACGAGCGAGCGGCCCCCCTCCTGAACCATACCAGGCCGCATGCCCTCAACATGGGGGGATGGGTGCTTTGTCGGGAAGAGGCCCTTGTCCCCATCAACATGCTTCTCCTCATGTTGATGGGGACAAGGGCCTCTTCCCGACAACCCTTGCCCGGTGGGTGTCGGGGTCTGTGGGCGGGGGGCTTATCGGAATCTGGAAGCCCCCTTTAACAAGTGGGACCCCAGATCCCTCCCCCCCTATGTGAATGAGTATGGGGTTCATTGTACCCCTACCCATTCACTAAAAAAAGTAGTGTAGTGTTAAAAAATATAGTAGACAGTCTTTTATTAAAAATCTTCTTCTTCTTCTCCACTTCTTCCTCCACTTCTTCCTCCGGTCTTCCTCCATCTTCTCCCGCATCTTCATCCTCCGGTCTTCTCCTTCTCCCCCTGCTTCTTCTTCCGCTCTTTCTTCTGTCTTTTTTGTCCGGTGTTCTTCTTCGTTATCGCTCCCGCCGCCGACCCTCCTCCGATGCTGCGTCCCGCTGAGGGTTGTCTGGAAGAGGCCCTTGTCCCCATCAACATGGGGGCAAGGTGCTTTGGGGTGGGGGGATGCAGAGCCCCCTCTGCCCCAAAGCACCCATCCCCCATGTTGAGGGCATGTGGCCTGGTATGGTTCAGGAGGGGGGGCGCACGCTTGTACCCTCCCTTTCCTGACCTGCCAGTTTGCATGCTCGGATAAGGGTCTGGTATGAATTTTGGGGGGACCCCACGCCATTTTTTAAAAAATTTTGGCATGGGGGTCCCCTCCAAATCCATACTAGACCCAAGGGCCTGGTATGGACCTTGGGGGGACCCCAACGCTGTTTTTATTCATGATTTTTTTTTAAGCCAGAATTTTTTTTTTACATTCAGCGGGAAGCCAGCTGTGACTCATCGGTTGTTAAGGACGCGGCGGCCAGCTTCCCGGCCCCCTCCTTAGCAACCAGCTATATACAGTGTAAAAAAAAAAGAAATAAAAAAAACCGCAAATCGCGGCAAAATCGCGGTAAAAACACTGTACTTGCGTTTTGGATGCAGGTCCATTGAATTCTATTACATGCAAAACGCTGCATTTTGCGGGAAAAAAAGTCCCCGACCCTTTCCAATAACGCAGAGGCACAAAAACGCATTGATGTGAACATGTTCCATAGGAACCCATGTTAAAAAATATCCTTGCATTTCTGCAAAATGCTAAATGCATCAAAAAACGCATTAGTGTGAATTGAGCCTTAGACTGATTTGTTCAGAAATCATGAAATGTATTTTTTTTAATTGCAGTTGGTGTAAGTAATTTAACTTGGCATCAGCCACTTGCAATCCCCTATATAGCGGCACTCAGACTGGAAGAAGGATAGGCATCGCTGTTCTTGGAACCGATCAGATGTATTTTATGCAGATGTGCTGACAATGAACATGCTGATAGTAGAGCAGATTAAGCAGAGAGGTGGTCTCATTATTTTCCTGCTGCTCTTTCATTGTACACTCAGCATGTGCAGTTCAGCTGGGGGAGGCTCTTTTAATGCAGTTTAAAGAGCAACAATTAAAATGCACAAATCGTTTGAATAACATGCTTTGGGGAAGTCTTGAACCTGCATGTGAAGTTGTGTAGCACTACAACATATTTCTTTTAAGGCCTCATGCACACTGGATGTTTTTGGACATTTTTACAGCTGCTGTTTTTGGCTCTAAAAACGCTCTAACATCAAAAAACACTGATAAACGCCGATTAACGCTCAAAATCATTGATCCATTGAAAAAAACACTAAATAACACTAACACGAAAAAATGCTAAAGAGCGCTAATAAATGCTAAGAAAAGCTATTGCAAAAACGTTTTATAACGTTATTTTAACGTCCAGTGTGCATGAAGCCTAAAAGTGAATTCATTTGTTTACAAACAATAGCAGGGGATCTGTCATTTACCGCTGGTTAACGACAGATCCATGGGCAGTTTCTGTTTGTAAACAAACAGGAGAGGGATCCTATTCAGTCAAAGACATCACCCAGGATGTCTGGCCCATTTGTTCACATACAGAAGCTAACTAGACAGCTGTTATTTGTGATAGGAGTAGAGGTGCAAAAATATAGTTGGGATCTGGGGGCCATTGTGTCAGCAGGTCATATTATTAATGTGGATCGACAATGTTATTGACCTTGGAGGACATTTATTTTTGTTTTTTAAAATAAAGAATTTATTTAATGCTTTGGGTGTTTTTATTTCCTTTTATATGATTTAATAAAAAGGGGTACTATGTATCCCATACTCATTCGCCTGGGGAAAAAATGGATATCTGGGGTGCCCTTGGTCTAAAAGGTTCTTCCAGATTCCAATAAGTCCTCTTCTATAGACCCCCTTGTCCCTTTTGGGGGGGCAAATATTGTCTCCCCAATATTAAAAATAAGGTGTTTTGCAAGCCTCCCGCTTTGGGAAGTACTCTCCCAATGTTGTGTGCATGTGGCCTGGTATGCTCCAGGATGGCACCCTCCCTGCCCCCTTTTCCTGGCCACCAAGGCTGCATGCTTGAATAAGGGTCTTTTTACATTTTAAGAGGACCCCACACTTTTTTTTAATGGTACTGGCCATTTAGGAAAGGAAAAAACAAGCCCTGGGGTATGTGTCAGCCCACTCTGCCGCTGGGGGTCCCTCACATGCCCCTGGGGGGGTCATCCTATTTATGTAGGGAATCCTACATAGATATTGCTTTCATTTAATATTTAGTCTACAGAGCAATAACAAACACGAAGGCTGGAATACAAAATAATCCCCAGTGCCAAATTCTAACTCAGTACCATCACCTTCTTCTATAGTACTGTTACCATTTCTTGGAAAGAAGGGCTTACTACACTCTGGCTAGTCCTATCAAAACTCTGTAACATTACAAATGAATATAATGAAATAGAAATAGTAATCCACTAGCCTTAAGTTGGCCATACACTGGTAAAAAAATTTTAGAAAATTTTAATTTTCAGAATGTTTTATGATTTTCCAATCATTAGTGGGGTCAAAACAACATTCATTTTCCACCTCAGTGATGATAAAATTCAAAGGAGCAGGATGGAAAATGTTTTCATTAATGAACAGATTTGTAACAGTGAATGTGACTTTCGATTGGGAAAATCCAATCGCTCCATAATCGAATGTTAGAAGCAAATGAAATTTTGAGGTACATTCGAGGGAGTCAGGACATTCATTAGGTAATTAAATGTGCTGATCAGAATATTCATACAAATAAAGTTGGCCAGCTTTAGCCTTAAAATGTTTATTAACGTACTAGAACTTATATTTTTCTGCAAGGGAGCTACTTATTCGTGTTCAATAAGTAAACTAATGATTTTTGCTTCAGTTTTTCTGAGAATGCTTACTTTTCTTTGCATTCTGCATATAGTCTTACTGAAAATCTTTTTGTAAATTGTGATACATGCACAGAGCTATTATGATGGATAAAGTGCAGCAACCCAGAGCAATAAAAAAATTAATTTGTTGAAGTAATTTAAAAGACAGGTACTTACTGATTGGTTATGAATTACTGCACTTTCTCAACAGTCCTATAAGGACAACAGCCAGTGCAAGGCTATTGGAGGCATTGCAGGAGGTGCACTGGGTTGGAACAGTGTCCTTATACATCTGACATGTGTGTTTGAAAGCATACTGTGGCCAGGAGACACCACGTGCCAGACAGTGCGTTCACAGAATGCAATGAAAAAGGTTACTAGTTAGTAATATATTACCATAGAATTGTAAAATGTGCCCTTTTCAAGTGAAACATTTTCAGGTTCATAAACTCAGTAACATGAGTTACATTACAGGATTCCTTTAAGCAAATGAAGAGATTGGGTCCATTTAATGCTGGCCAATGATGCCCTATGCATAGGAAAGTGCAGTTGCCCATTTTGCATCTGTTCTGTGCTTGTCGCTACACCATACACTATAGCTGTGCCCTTACTGACATCCCAGAACCTATTGTGCACATTCCATATGATGTCACTAGCACCACAAACCTTTAATCAATGTAAGCGTCCTTAATGGGATCAAATCCATCTGAAAAGAAGTGCACATGATCATCAACTACTTTGTGTAGCCCTTTACTTGGTAATGTGGAAGTATCAGATACTGGACAGTCCTATCAAAATCTGAACATGTGCAAGGTAAACATTTACAGATGAACTTACTCAAAAAGTAGTCACAATGCATTTGATTAAGCCAACGCATGGGTTGCCTTCTGCTAAGGAACCCTCATGAACTCTCATGTCTTTGCATTAATTAAAGTAGAATTTTACTTAACATGCTTTCTTTTAGTATTGCTGGAAAGTGAGGCAGGCTGTGATCCCCTGTGGGTCTTACAAGTTGTCCATGACCTCAACATTGGGATCTTCTTAACACTACTCGGTCTAGTCATAAAACCTAGCTGGTGTGATCATAAGCACTAAGTGAAATCCCCCTCCATTCTGTCTACCTGGTTTCCCATTTATCTCTTGTCCTTTTGAGCTCCTGTGCTGTAATTTATGATTGGGTACACATGATTGGGCATTTAAAGTCATCACAGGCTCATCTTATTTAATATAATTAACTTTGATAAGTGAACAGCTTCCATTCCTTCAGTAAACTCCAGTATGCCTGACTTTAACTCAGACTTGTCACTTTACAAATCTTTATATCTTCCACTGGAGATCTAACTAAAATAAATAATGCTCACATATGAGAATTTAATGACTTGTAAACAAGTAGTAGGAGATGTGAACAGCTAGTTATCAGGCAGTGTTATTGCAAAAGTACAGAAGACAGGACACTCTGTGGTAGTTATCTGTTCTGGAATACAAAGAGTGGAAGGCAATGTTCAAGACAAGCCAATCATGCATAATAAGCTAATGATAATGATGGTAATCATGGTGGTAAAAGACCTGTTTTGAATGTTAGTACACTCTATGGGTTCAAAATGTTAATGTGTGTTTGAATGCGATCATTTAAATACAAACATTTCCCTTTAAACGCAGAGAAATCTCCTATTTACATATCTAAACAAAGCTTTCATCAATATGCAGACAACTCTTCCTAATAGCCACCTTCAAGCTGTTGAGCAGTATCTCCGCAGAGGTGTTTTCATTTTATATTCTAGCGTTTGTGTTCCTTCACATGTGAAAATTCTTGAAGTCTTGATGAGGCATTGAACTTTTTTTCTGATTGCCTAATATGCTCAAATATTTAATTCCTGGTTCCTAATATCTTCGTTTTCTTTTTTGCTTATGTTCTTTTCATTGAAATTTGTCAGATACAGAAAGATAACATTTCACATGAGCCACCAAGATACATGACATTCTATGGACGTATGTGTTGTTGGGGGAACCGTGGTCGCAGGAAAGAAATTTGCTCTGTCTGTGGACGGCCTTAAAGTGATTGTAAGGGTTTGTTTTTTATTTTTTTAAAATAACAAACATATCATACTTACCTCCACTGTGCAGCTCGTTTTGCACAGAGTGGCCCCGATTGTCCTCTTCTGGGGTCCCTCGGCGGCTCTCGCGGCCCCTCCCCACATCAGATAACCCCCTAGGAGAAGCGCTCTCCCAAGGGGGTTACCTTGCAGGCGTGCTCCCGAGTCCAGCATTCGGTGTCCATAGCTGCCGAATGTATGACTGGGCCTCACACCCCTGGCGCCCGCTTCATTGGATTTGATTGACAGCAGCGGGAGCCAATGGCTACACTGCTATCAATCTATCCAATCAAGAGCCGAGAACCCCGGGCAGAGAGACAGCGCGTCCCCGCCGGGTCAAGTTCCAGGGCTCAGGTAAGTAAAACGGGGGGCTGGGGGGCCGGTCACTGCCAGGTGTTTTTTCACCTTAATGCATAGGAAGGTGTACAACCCCTTTAATATACCAAGGTAAATTCTTTGTCTCAGAATCTCTAGCTGCTAGAGACCAGAGATCCAGGCTGACAATCTGTATATGTGCCTGCCCTGGTATTCAGAGGGTGGCAAGCTGTATTTGTGCCTGCTCATTACCTGCAGCGTGACTGTTTAAAAAAAAACTGGATGTATCTCTAAATGCACAGAATATAACTGGCTATAATATTTATACTTAATAATACCATAGATCAAGGGTAAGCAACCTTTTGAGCACAGCGTGCCAAAAAATGTTTTCAAAGAAATTGAGCGTGCCGGTTTTTTAACAAAAAAATGTCAACTTCACTCTCTCAATCACAAAATGATTTTTTACAAAGTAAATGCAGTAAACTACTTTAGTAGTGAGAAATTAACATCCTGCACTCACGCCTCAGATCAGCCCCAATTCCTGCAACTCCACACCTCAGAAAAGCCCCAATTCATGCCCTTTCATACCTCAGATCACTGTCCCCCCTGCAAATCTGCCCCACCACTGAAACACACTGCACATCTGCCCCACCACTGTACTACCCTGCTCATCCACCCCACCACTTTAACCCTCTGCTCATCTGCCCCACCACTGTAACCCCCTGCTCATCTGTCCCACCACTGTAACCCCCGGCTCATCTGTCCCACCACTGTAACCCCTGGCACATCTGCCCCACCACTGTAACCCCCTGCACATCTGCCCCACCACTGTAACCCCCTGCACATCTGACCCACCACTGTAACCCCCTGCACATCTGCCCCACCACTGTAACCCCCGTCACATCTGCCCCACCACTGTAACCCCCTGCACATCTGACCCAGCACTGTACCACCCTGTTTTTTTGTCCCACCACCGTACCACCCTGCTATTCTGTCCCACCACTGTTCCACCACTGTAACCCCCTTTCTCATCTGCCCCACCACTGTACTCTCTGCTCTTCTGCCCCACCACTGTAACCCCCTGCTCATGTGTTCCACCAATGTACCTCCTTTCTTCTCTGCACCCCTCTGCACATCTGCCCCACCTCTGTACCCCCCTGCTCCTCTACCCCACCTCTGTACCCCCTGCTCATCTGTCCCACCAATGTACCTCCTTTCTCCTTTGCCCCAAAACTAAACCCAACCTGCTCATCTTTCCCACCACTGTAACCCCCTTCTCATCTGGCCCAACCCTGAACCCCCCCCTGCTCATCTGTCCCCATCACTGTAACCCCTTGCACATCTGCCCAACCACTGTACCCCCCTGCTTTTCTGTCCCACCGCTGAACCCCCTTCTCATCTCTTCCACTACTGTACCTCCTGCACATATGCCCCACCACTGTAATCCCGCTGCTCATCTGCCCCATCAATGTACCCCTTTTCTCATCTGCCCCACCACTGTACCTCCCTGCACATCTGCTCCACCGACGTATCCCCATGCTCTTCTGTCTCCCTACTGAATCACCTTCTCATCTGTCCTAACACTGAACCCATCTGCTCACCTGCCCCACCACTGTAACCCGCTTTCTCATCTGCCCCACCAATGTACCTCCTGCATATCTGTCTCACCTCTGTACCGCCCTGCTCTCCTGCCCCACCTCTGTTCCCCCTGCTCTCCTGCCCCACCACTGTAGCCCCCTGCTCATCTGTCCCACCAATACACCTCCTTTTACATTTGCCCCACTGCTCTACCCTCCTGCTTTTCTGTCCCACCACTTAACCCCGTCTCATCTGCCCCAACACTAAACCCCCCCTACTCTAAACCCCCCTGCTCATCGGGCCCAACACTAAACCCCCCTACTCATCTGGCCCAACACTAAACCCCACTGCTCATCGGGCCCAACACTAAACCCCCCTGCTCATCTGGCCCAACACTAAACCCCCCTGCTCATCTGGCCCAACACTAAACCCCCCTGCTCATCTGGCCCAACACTAAACCCCCCCGCTCATCTGGCGCAACAGTGAACCCCCCCGCTCATCTGACCCAACACTGAACCCCCCCGCTCATCTGGCCCAACACTGAACCCCCTGCTTTTCTGTCCCACTGCTGAACCCCCTTCTCATCTCTGCACATCTGCCCCACCGCTCTACCCTTCTTCTCATCTGTCCCACCTCTGAACCCTTCCTGCTCATTTTCCCCCACCGCTGTACCCTCTTGCTCATCTGCTCCACCGCTGTACCCTCTTCTCATCTATGATATGCATGATATGCAGAGTGGTGAAAGGAAGCAGAGATGAGACACATCTACCTGTCCTGGCACACTCATCCTGCTGATCCACCTCTCGCATCCAGTCCACGTGCTTGTATGTGAAAAAAAAAAAAGTGTGGCGCTCTGCACCACAGGAAAAGTTTGGTGTGATTTTCATTGCGCTGAATACTGGCTGTGGCCTAAATAGTAAGTGATGCAAAGGTTCAAGAAAAATTTCAACAAAGTTCCCAGAAGCTCAACAGTAATTCCACAAACTGTCACCTGATTGTGGTTTTCTCAATTATAGTGAAATCCCTTCTTTCTGAGATTAGTAGTGGCAACCAAGCGAGTTATCTTCCTCCAGATGGTGGACAGGGCTAGCAGGACTGTGATTGGCTTTAGCAGTGGCCAATGACAGTCCTCCTCCTCCTGGAAACAGGGACCTCCACCCCTCCCCCCAGCAGAACTGCACCCAATCTCTGATTGATGATCACAGCTACAGCAAAGTTAGAGAACCAAATAATGTTTCCCATCTTTTACAGTGTGTGGGGGCACAGTGCCTCCCCCTCAGTGCAGGTGCGGTATGGGGAACTCTGAAATTGGGATGCATTAGAGTCTCACTGACACTTCCCCGCGCTGCTTTGCTGATGGGGAGGGAGTCGAGTGCCGGCAAAAAAGGCTTTGTGTGCCGTGGGTTGCCTACCCCTGCCATAGATGGTCAACCAAGGGAATTTCTACATGCCTTAGAAGATCAGGAAGGATTTTCCCCAACGTAGGAGCAAATTGGACCATGCCTATATATTTTATTATTTTCTCTGGATCAACTGTATATTAGGGTTTTGTACATGTTAGGTTATTTATTTATATATTCTTCTATTGGTTGAACTTCTTGGATTTGTGCCTTTTTAACAATTTTTTCCATCATTGCCTCCAGCTGTGCTGCATCTTACCAGAAAGATCTACTCTAGAGATAGCCTGCCACTGATAAAGACTTTCCACAGCAACCAATGAAGGCCTTTAGACCTGTGCTTCTTAACATGGACCTAAATGGGAACTCTAAATCTCCTCCAGCATAGGCCCACTATTATAGTCTTGCCCTGGGCCCTCTTATTTCTTTAGATAATCCTGTTCTACTAATTTTCTGTTTTGGATTATATCCCAGGCTTTATATATATTATCATACTCAAGAAGATGTTTACCTGAACATTCTTGGCTCAGTCCCAGAGATGGAATGTGTATTTTGAACAGCAGGTGTGTTTGTCTTTTGTATGAATCAGCTGTTTTTGGCAGGAACACCAACTATAGATGGCTTTCTTCTTCATGATTGTGGTTAGGACAGAGGTCTGCTTAGATGAATGTATCATGTAAATGCTGACAGTCAATTTAAGCAAAGTGGAACCCAAAGTACAATTTAAGGTGGACCTGTGCTCAGAAATTGAAGATTTGCTTAAAGAACCGATGGGAAAACATACATTGCCTGCAAATTTTTTTCTTCTAAACTGACAAATCCTACAAGAATGACAAATGCAAAAAAATTCACACCAGAACCCTTAGCCTCTGTTTCAGATTTTAACCCCTTGCAAAAAATTTAAAAAATTGCATGTACCATACCCTTCCCCTTCAAGATGGTGGGCTCCCGAGCCATGGCTCTGTGTGTCCATTCACACACGGGGCTGTGGCTCGGCCCCACCTCCTCCATTTCCTGATTGACTCTCTAGCTGTGATTGACAGCCACGGGAGCCAATGGCCCCAATGCATCCAAAAGCTAATCAGAGGTGCGAGTCTCCAGAAAGGCAAGGCTCTTGTGGACATCGCTTGATCAAGAGGGGGCTCGGGTAAGTACTTGCGGGGGGGTTCTGCACACATAAGGTTTTTTACCTTGATGCATAGAATGCAAGAAGGTAAAAAACCTTGTGCCTTTACAACCACTTTAAGAATTCCTGATCTCTGCACTCTGTATGCTGGGTGTGCAACAGTCAGGAGTATGCACCTGTGGCACAGCATACCGGGTGCAGCAGTCAGGACTATGTAACATATTGTGTGCATTACATTCTCTTGACCGCCGCACTCTGTACTCTGTGATGTATGGTACACACCTCTTACTGCTGTGTTACATACTTATGGCCACTGAACTCTTTACATTATATACTCCTAATCCCTGCACTCTATATACCAGTGATGGTGAACCTTGGCACTCCAGATGTTTTGGAACTACCATTTCCCATGATGCTCAACTACACTGCAGAGTGCATGTGCATTATTGAAAATGTAGTTCCAAAACATCTGGGGTGCCAAGGTTTGCCATCACTGCTATATACCAATAGTAATTGTATATTCCTGACCAAAGTGTTTGTTGTATCAACAGTTGCTGGCTGCTATGTGGTCCTTGACTATTTGAATGAAGTTCTTCTTTAAAGTGATTACAAACCTCAGACATGAAATATGAACAAAGCATATCCTTCTATAGTGTGTACTTGTCTCAATTAAGAGCACTAAGGGTCATTTCTCTCTGGTGCGTCATTCCTCTGCTAATCAGCATGAGTCACTTCTGATAAGTTTTCCTGACACTGAGAGAAAAATGGTGACAGGAGAGGTCACAGCCTGAGATTGACAGTTTTAGCTCTGTTCCTGTGAGCTGTGTGAAGGGGGGTGTGTCTCTTCCCTCCTATCAGCTCTCAGAACTCTCCTCACTCAGTTCTACAGAGTGTAACTTCAGCTTTCTGCCCCCTTTTTTCTGAACTCTCAGTCAAACTTATAAATTCTGGACTTTGAACGATTGTAGAGAAGAGAGGGCTGCAAGATAAACAGATACAATGTATGTAGGAGGAGGATTTGTTACATCTCTGTGTATCACCTGAGGCCAGTCACTTCACTGGGTATATGAGAGGGTTTACATCCATTGTAAGGTAAGCTCGGATGAAGTGCTAGCTCTCTGTCTGTATTCTATGTGCAGAAAATAATATTTAATGAAAGTGTTTCAGTTTTAAAAAAATTATTGTGCTGAGGTTTATATGTGTCTATGAAACTATTATTAATGGCACCACAATTAAAGAGACCGTATCAAGCTTTTTTTTTCTTTAGATGTTGTTATTAAAACTATTATAACAAATTCACATGTGCTATTTTTTGTTTTAGTTGTTGCTTTTTAATTCATTTTAAGCCCTGCAATATGAATAGAAATCTGAAAATTCGGGTCATGTCATATCAAAATATCCCAATATCTTCCATCTCCCCCTGCAGCTGTAACACTGCATACAAGTGACTTCTGCATTTAGCCTGTGCATTGTCAGTGTACACCTTTACAGGGAGCTGCAGCCACTACCACAGATGATTCAGCTCCCAAGTCTCTGCTTGATGGTGTGACAAGAAGAAGCAAAACCCTGTCCCTTTACCTCCACCCAAATACACAGTGTCAAACATAGCATGGTAAGTCAGTAATAGCAAAATATCACCTGCAGCATTTTTTGGTGCATAGCTTCCAGTGTACACTGCCTCTTTCAAAAAAAAGGTAAAATTCTAGGTCAAAATATTTATGTGCTGTAAGTATTGCTTAGTAAAAGTCCAAAAAGTGTTATTTTGGGTAGAGCAGAGAAGGTTTACAGCATCTGTCTTGTTTTTATTGCTGTTCATGTCCCAGCTGAGAAGTCAGAACAGGAAGTGATGGGAAATATCTCTAACAAGTGCACAGACAAAACGAGTTAGAACTTCTGACAATGGAGTGCTGCCCTTTTTAACATGTTAGGTTATAATACAGTATCACTGATAGTTGTGAACTTCAAATATGTGGCACTACAAGGGTCTGGTGGTGTTTGGATTTGTCAGGGGTCAGGTGAATGTAACATATAGAGTGCAGGGGTATGTAACACAAGAGTTCAGGGGTCAGGAGTGTATAATGCGCAGTGTGCAGGGATCAGGTGTATGTAACATATAGAGTGCAGGGTGTGTAACACAAGAGTGCAGGGGTCAGAAGTGTATAATGTGCAGTGTGCAGGGGTCAGGTGTATGTAACATATAGAGTGCAAGGTGTGTAACACAAGAGTGCAGGGGTCAGAAGTGTATAATGCGCAGTGTGCAGGGGTTAGGTGTATGTAACATATAGAATGCAGGGTGTGTAACACAAGAGTTCAGGGGTCAGGAGTGTGTAATGCACAGTGTGCAGGGGTCAGGTGTATGTAACAAATAGAGAGCAGGGGTCAGGAGTGTGTAATGCACAGCGTGCAGGAATTAGGGGCACATAATACACAAACTTTCTCACCAAGCTAATATTCTCCCCAATCAAAATGCATCTGTATTCCCAGTACTAAATTCATTCCTCTGCCTAAATCCTCCTCCCAAAGCAAATATTCAGCGCTCCCAAGCCCAAATGCCCCCTCCCAACATGAATCTTCAACCGTCCCATTTCCCAAAAGACATAATCCCCCTTCCTAGCCCAAATCTTCACCCCCAACCCAAATCCCCTTCCTAACACAAATCTTTACTGAGTCCAAAATATGTTCCCCTAGTACAAAACTAATAGTAGCATGCATTACAAATCCCCCCCTTTTCCCCCTCCTCCCTGAACCCACCAAACCCATGGTGTAGCCTGGCAAGTGAGGGAATTCCTCCTAGGATTCCTTCAGTGTGTCTCATGTGAAACATCAGAACCAATGAGGAGTCTAGTTATTCTTCGCTTGGCTCTTTATTACCCACAGAAGCTTAATGGGGATGCATGCCAGGTGATGCAGTGACATACATTTGTAGTGTTGGAGCCCAAGGAACTCATTAGGAGCAGTAGAGCAAGTGCACCAAATGTCTAGTGCTAGCAATGCCCAGGCTAAGATCTCACTGAGTTGATTCCCACCCCCCGCCCACTTCCTGTCTGGACATGAACGCACACAAGCACGCACACACACATATTTTTATGTTGCTGTGTTCCCGTTGGGGATTTTCTTGCCTGGTGACAATGTTGTCACCAGCACAGGAAGTAAGGCAAAATTTCCCAAAACTTACCCACAAAATTAAAAAAAAAGTTTTCGTTAAGGGTTTGGGTACAGTAAAACTATAATGATTTTGGATCAACTTTATTTTATTTTTTAAGGATTTTTTTAGAGGAACCGTTTTACTTTTTATTTTTTATTTTTTACTGTAAGAGTTTTAGACTGCATCATAAATGCTGTGATTAAGAAAGCAGTGAGTTTACTTTTCCTCTTAACAGGCAGTTAGCCAATATTTTGATAAGAGTTTGTCAATTCATTTCACAGAAAAGACCAAAAAAGATTATTATGATGTAAGAGAACGCATATCAGTTCTGTTATCATAGCAGGCCTAAGAAATAGGCCTACACAGTTTGTTCACTATGTATTTTATCTATGACTAATATTAGCATTTCTGTAAAACGGGGATCACCTAAAATCACCAGCGTTGTCAGCGTTGTGTGTTCCAGGAAAAATGTGTATAAAAGTACTTTGTAATAGCTCATTCAGAAAAAAATGAAAGTTTTTGTTCCTATTTCTCACCAGGCAAAAATCCCTGAAATGCCTTCCTGCAGAATTCCAGAGCACTGACTCTATCAATCCCCTTCAGTTCACACTCTGGCAGCACAGGAAGCATGTTCTGGCCACTTACACAACTCTCTTTGTGCTGAAGTTTATTCTTTGCTTGGGAATTGTCCTAAGATAAAGCTGACAGGGTGTCAGGGCTTTGGGAGGATAACATAAGGATACAATCTATTTTTTATTTTATTAGTTTACTTATTTACGCCGTTGTATAAAATAGCATTTGAGCACTGATTCTGGCTTGGCTTTTTTAATTACATCATATACAGAGGGTTTTGTTCCTCCCTAAAGTGTAAAGTAGAAGGCTAATGCCCCGTACACACGGTCGGATTTTCCGATGAAAAATGTGCGATCGGAGCGTGTTGTCGGAAATTCCGACCGCGTGTGGGCTCCATCGGACATTTTCCATCGGATTTTCCGACACACAAAGTTTGAGAGCAGGCTATAAAATTTTCCGACAACAAAATCAGATCGCGTCAATTCCGGCCGTGTGTGGACAATTCTGACGCACAAAGTGCCACGCATGCTCAGAAGAAATTCCGAGACGGAACAGCTCGGTCTGGTAAAATTAGCGTTCGGAATGGATAGAGCACTTTCGTCAGGCTGCAATGTTTAAAATTGTTTAATACAGCGCACTCTCTTCTTCTTTATAATGCAGGAAGAATGAAGTAGTTTTGCTGCTGATATTCACACAGAGTTCTCACAAACTTATTTCTTTATTATTTATAGTGATTCCCGCAATATATTATGATTTGTCACATCTGACCAAAAATCTATATAATTTTCTTTTGGGTTTGTATTTTTTTCAAGGCTGATCTGGTTGTTATTTTTTTTTATTTATTTATTTAACATCCTGAATATTTTTGGGTGTGTTTTGTGTGTCAAGTTACCACAACACCATTATTATCTTGTATTATTTAATCTCAAGGAGATTGTTTGGTGTTGGTGTCTCTTGTTAATTTCACATTGGATTTTTGAAATGTACCTGCCTCCTCACAAACAAACCTTTTTGTCCTTTTTGAAGGAAAACACACATAGGCGAGTATAATCGAAACAAAAAAACCTTTATTAAGGGCTCACAAACAAAGAGGGAGGCAACGCTGGAGAAACAGCAGAAATTGGTGAAGCCTTTGACCCCCAGGGCAGACATCAATTATTTTACTGAAAAATTGGTGGCCTGAGGAGTCCATATATAAGGGAGTGCAGTCTGGTCCAGAAGTCCCAGAGATCATGAAAGTAGCAGATGACATCTATGTCCCCAGGCTGTGGTCATACAAGAGACTGCATCTTTGGCCAGACCAGACTGAACCCAGGGCCATCACTCTCTGGTCTTCCTTCCACGCTTCCTTCCACGCTGTGGCTGTGGTGGTGGAGTTGTGGCAGGAGGAGGAGGAGGAGGGTCCAACTCACTCAGGTGGGTATTGGGTGTGATTTCGCCCCTCACCCCCTTAGTTAAGACTTTATAAAGAAGGTCCTCACACATGAGGCGTTGGCCCTCCTGCATGCCCTTCAGTTTGGTGGCAGCCATGCAGGCAAAGGCCTCTTCAGGAGTGGGGGTGGCTCTGAGGGACGCAGAAGCCTCCCGAATGAGCCTGAGTGCTGAATCCTGCACGTGACTCCCCTTTCTGGGTCTTTTGGTTTAAGGCGGAGGGGAGGAACCTGCGATTCTCTCAGGCTCCTACTGGGCCCAGGCTTCTCCTGGCTGCCACTTAGGCCCGCCTCCTCCTGGGTGCCACTAACCCCCGCCTCCTCCTGACTGCCACATTCCACAGCCTCCTCCTGTGTGTCACATTCCAGAGCCTCCTCCTCCTGGCTGAGGTATTCCTGTGTATGAAAAAGGGACATAGCTTTAGTTTTTTATTCATCAATCACACACAATTTTCACCTCATGACTGTTGCAAATTGAATGTTAACAAATATAACAGACTATCATTCTGAGCCCAGCATTTTTCATTCTTGTCCCAATTATTTTTGCCAACTACTGTCTATTGATATGTAAAACACTTTATTAAATCAGCAATTAGTGATCAATAATAACATCTAGTAAACATCATTTATTGCTTGCCCAGAAATCTGTAGAAGAATGCTATACCTGGCTCCAGCTGGGCTCCTCCACTTCTTCCTGGCTGGAAGTCCCAGGTTGGACATCGGAAGCCTCAGCTGGGGTGGAAGGAAGAGTGGAAGGAGGAGTGGAGAGGGATTCGCTGACTCCAGTCTGGTCTGACAGAAATCGCAGTCTCTCATAGTACCACAGCCTGGGGACATAAACGTCATCTACTGCAGCTCCTGATCTCTGGGAATCCGTGACCTTCTTGCGCTCCCTAAGATAAGTGCTCCTCAGGCCACCAATTTTGGCTTTTAAATAGGGGATGGTTGCTGTGGGGCCCACCGGCTTCACCAACTCCAGCAGTTTCTCCAGCGCTGTCTGCCTCTTTTGTTTATGATTATAATGATTATGTTTCACCTGCCACAGACAGGGCAGCTCCCTGTATTTGTCTATGAACAGGGGGAGGAAGTTGTGGTCATTGAAGCCATCCATTTTCTCTGCAAGACACAACACAAGACAAACCCTAATGTCAGGTGAAACTCTCCTAATCTTGTTACAATATAGGCCTCAATCTAGAAGCAGTATAGGCCCAAGTTTAGATCTTCATTATCACGATAGGCACCTCCGATACTCCTTCCTCCGCTCACAGATCGCACGTACTATGCACGCGTGTTACGCTTTATATACACTGCGCATGCGTGAAACTCCGCCCGCCCCTGACGTTCTTTCTAGTCTATTCCCCACTCCTTCTCATTCGGTGCAGTGGGGGAAGAGCACATGGCGGAGACACAGCAGGTGCGTGCTAATTACACCAACGAGGAGGAGGAGGAGGAAAGCCCGGAGCCTGAAACGTCACAAACCCGGAGGAGACGATTTAAGGCATCGAATATGTCCTTTGGGGAGATGTTGGAGATGGTCGACATCCTGAAGAGGGCCGACTATGATGGGAAGTATGGATCTTACCCCAACCCCAATGTCCGAAAGGCCAAGATCATGGCGAAAGTGGTCAAGAGTCCACACCGGAATTTCGGGGTACGGCGATCCAAGGATCAGCTCAGGAAGCGATGGTCGGACCTGAAATTAAGGGAGCATGAGCAGTACAGAAGGATCAGGAGAGTGCTGCAAAAAAAGTAAGTAGTTGTGCTGTGTTCCTATTCTTTATGTTTATTACGTTCATGCTGCTCCATGTGCTTTTCTTTACTGTTGTACAGTTTAAAATGGCAACTTTCATGTTCATGGGCACATTATTCGTTCGTATGAAACATTGTTCGTTCGGGGGGGCAGGAGGCGGAGCCTAGCGGAGCAGACATGCATTGTTAGAGCTCCACACCGCTGAGGAGAGAAGAGAAGGACAAAGCGGAGCCTGCAGGCTCAAAAGGTATCCATTTGAACCTTTTTGCCCCAGGGAACAAACTGTGAAAGTTTGGGCAGGAAATATGGTACTGGGAGGAAACCGTGGCAGAAATAAAAATCACCTCACAAAGAGTTCACAGGCACTCACTGCAGCTGAAGCAGCTCCAGTCACCTCACAAGATACAGCATCAGGGCGCTCTCACAGACAGAAAATGTCACAGCAAGACTCTCCATTTGAGTCAGATACAGAACAAATCCTCTCACAAACTTCTCCACAAGCCTCCTCAGTATCCCCAGTAATATTATTACAATTTGAAAAGATGCTTCATAAGGCTTTAAAACAAACCTCAGACCAAATAACAAAAAGCCTAACCAAAGAAATAAGAGAGCTGGGAAACCGCACCGCAGCCTTAGAAATAAAAATGGATGAAATTGAAATTACAACCCAAGAAAATATAACAGAATTGGAACAATTAAAAAAAGAGAATTTAATACTTCAAACTAAGCTCGAAGATTACGAAAATAGAGCCAGACGTTCAAACTTGCGCATAAGGGGAATACCTGAAACTGTAACAGACCTGCAATCTACTATTACTGCTCTATTACAAGAACTAAAGCCAGATATCCCTATTGAACGTTTAGAACTGGACAGAGTACACAGAGCCCTCACAGCCAAAAAGAAAGATGGACCCCCACGTGATATAATCACAAAATGTCATTATTACAGAACGAAAGAACAAATACTAATTGCTGCAAGAGAAAAAAAGGAACTTAATTTTCAAGGACACAATTATCAAATTTTTGCTGACCTATCCCAACTTACTATTACTAAAAGACGATCCATGAAACCCCAACTAATGGAACTGCAACGCCACAACATTATGTATCAATGGGGCTTCCCCTTTTCAGTCAGATTTAACTACCAAGGTACAATTTACAGAAGCAGATCAGCAGATGAACTACAACAAACCCTTTTAAAATTAAATCTGACAGAACCCACAAGCAGCAACACTCCCGCACGCAGAAGAATGGCATCATCTTCACCTTCAGGCAGCACCCAGAAAATTTCAGAACTAAATGGGAATCATCATTCTCACAAAAGAGGCCGTTATGCCACATCATCCATGGACCAAGAAGATTCAATGGACTGACATCCTAATTCCTGATATCTCTTCATTTATTATACTAAGAGATGGTTCTCTATAAAAAAACTATATTTATAACTGAATGTAACTGCATTCTGATAGTCACACACTGTGTGGGATCATGTTACATTCCAGTTATATTTCTTATTACTTCTGATTCGTATAGCCTTAGAATATATAAGTGAAATAAGGAAATTCTTGTTCAGTTATATATTATCAGGTAATAACAATAGATTAATTACTTTTTAGGACAAATATGTTCAATAATCCAGAAGTAATGGAAGCTTTTTCTTTCTTTTCTTAAAACAAATATATTATTACCTAACTAGTTCCTAGAACTATGTTTTTGTTTATTCTAATCTGAAGCAATACAACCTCAATTTTATGAGTTAACATATCTAAACAGTTACATATGAATAAAATATGTAATTGTTTACTCTAAAAGGGTTAAAATCCCAAAATAATTCAAACTATCTTCATCAATACCAAAGTTATTAACAGTACATTTCTAACTGAATTATTTAGCCTAGGGCAAGACTAACCATATACAACCACCCTGGAATAAATAATTTCAACAAAAACTATATTCTGCACTCCAATTAATGAAACATCATTTTGATGTCTTTTGACATAGCACTTCTCTCCTGTAAGCGGAAGATCCGTGTACCCCCATTAGCCCTCCTCATTCTCCCAACCATATTATGTGGGAGTGTGACGAAGGCACTTATTCCCCTGAGAGAGATATTTATTCTCTTTCACGGGTAAATTGTGATTACTTGCAAAAAATAATTTATACAATGTATCATCTAATCTCATATGTTTTTTGTTTACTCTTTACTCCAGAATTCACTGGTTTCTTTTCTATCTATTCATCTCTTCAGTCCACACAGGTTGATCTGCGCAGTCAGCTCTGCATAACAAAAAGTAAGTCAAAACTATTTGATCTATTGCCATGGCACCACTGAATATACTTTCCCTGAATGTTCAGGGAATAAATGTCCCTCAAAAAAGGACCAAAGCCTTCCGTACTTTCCATAACAAGAAGGCTCACATAGTATGCCTCCAAGAAACACACTTCACCAAAGATTCTACTCCAAAATATATTTCTCCTTTTTATCAACAAATTTACACGGCTTCTGCCTGTACCAAGCAAAGGGGAACTCTAATTGCATTTCACCGATCCACACCATTCACCTTATCATCAGAAATTAAAGACCCAGAAGTTAGATACCTGATACTCATGGGTTATATAATGGATACAGCAATCACGGTGATTTCCTACTACGCTCCTAACAAACAACCTACACCATTCCTCTCACATATATTACAAGTGATTAATACACACAAAATAGGAACAGTGATAATGTGTGGGGATTCGAACCAGGTCCTCCTCCCATTTCTAGATAAATCACCTTTTACACCATCCAAAATAACCTCTAGATTACCTTTTTCTCAACTTCTTTCCAAATACAATCTGGTAGATTCGTGGAGAGAAAGTAACCCAATGAAAAAGAAATTCACTTATTTCTCGCACCCTCATCAAACCTTCACCAGAATAGATCATATTTTTCTAACAATAGGAATGATACCAGAAATTATTGCATCAGATATAATTCCGATTCCGTGGTCTGACCATAATGCAGTATACACTACTATAGCCTCAGCCATACCAAAAGCGCATGACCCAACGTGGTACTTACCGGACATAATGCTCAAACACCCACTACATCAGATGGCCATTGAACAAGCTTTAAAGGAATACATATCAATTAATAATATAACAGACATCTCCCCAATAACACTGTGGGAAGCTCATAAGCCTGTCTTGCGTGGTACAATACAAAGACAAATGGCACTATTTAAACGGGAACGCAAAAATCTAGCAAAAAAACTAGAACTCAATTTTAATGCAGCCTACATATCATTTCAAGATAATCCATCTCAGAGTACAAAATCTCATCTGGAAAAATCTAGATTGGAATATGATCTCTTTCTCACTGAGTCAGTTGATAAATCCCTCAAACGCTCCAAACACAATTTCTACATGAATACAAACAAACCAGGTACATATTTGGCTCAGGCATTAAATTCAACTAACAAATCTTTCAAACCAATACGTTTAAAATTATCAAAAAATGTTTACACTTGTAATCCAGTTAAAATAGTCCATAAATTTCACTCACATCTCGCAACTTTATACAAGACAAACAATGAATTTAATCCTACAGAGGCTGAATCCTTCTTCTCAAAAATAACCTTACCTGAGTTATCTCAGAATCAAAAAAGCAGTTTGGATGAGCCTATAACTATAGATGAAGTTGCTAACGCCATAAAAGACCTAAAACTTAACAAAAGACCAGGCCCAGACGGCTACTCGGCTTTATACTATAAAACATTCTCAGAAATACTCTCTTCCATTCTCACTGAAACTTTTAACAAACTTCTAGATGGACATTCTTTTCGGCAAGAAACACTAATGGCAATTGTTTGTATGATCCCAAAACCCCTTTCTGATGATACTTCCTGTGTGAATTATCGGCCTATCTCTCTGTTAAACCTCGATATTAAATTATTAGCAAAAATAATAGCAAAACGCCTCAATAGCATTATAGGAAAATTAATACATAGAGATCAAGTAGGCTTCATGCCAAATAGACAGGCAGGCGATAATATACGCAGGGCAGTGTTATTGGCACATATTGCTAAAAAACGGAAAATCCCTTTATGTTTTCTATCTCTCGATATTAAGAGGGCATTTGACACAGTATCCTGGCAATATATGCAATATTCATTACAAAAATGGGGTTTTGGACCCCACTTTTTAACATGGATCAAAGCATTATATAATAAACCCAAAGCCTATATAAAATATGCTGGATACAAATCTGAAGCCTTTAATATCGAAAGAGGTACCCGACAGGGTTGCCCATTATCTCCCTTATTATTTGCCCTTATACTCGAACCCATGGCCCAATACATCAGAACAAACCAAACTATAACTGGCATTGAAGTGGGAGGTATTACACACAAACTATGTATATTTGCAGACGATATATTACTTTTTCTATCATCACCACAGGTCTCTGGTCCTAACTTAATACCAGCTCTTGATGGATTTGCAGCCCTATCCGGCCTTATGATTAATCCTAAGAAATGCCTAGTGCTTAATATTTCACTCACAAATATGGAATTGATCCCGGCTAGGGCTGCACTCCCATTCACATGGGCAGAAAAATCAATCCCATATCTTGGAATTCATTTAACAGCATCTCATTCTGACTTATTCTCAACCAATTATCCTCCTGTATTAAGACAGATCACAAATCTAATAAAACAATGGTCGCAACTTCCTTTATCCTGGATAGGGAAGATTAATGCAATCAAAATGACTATTCTACCCAAATTGCTTTATCTATTCAGAGTCCTCCCTATTCCAATTCCTTCCTATTTTTTGAGAATAGTACAAAAAAGAGCAACTTCGTTTATATGGGGCTCTTCTAAACCACGTATACCTATACACACACTACATCTTCCCAAAAATAAAGGAGGCCTGGGATACCCTAATTTTACTAACTACTACAGAGCAGCACATTTGGCCAGTCTGTCCAAATACCATGCAAAACAGGAAATCCCATTATGGGTATTTATAGAGGCTTCAGAAAATGACCCTCTATTAATATCAAATTTATTATGGCTTGATCCTAAAGACCGCTTTAAAATTCATAATCCCATAACTAAACACTTCTTATCTCTCTTGGATAAACTAAAAACCAAATATCAGTTACAATCTCCACACAACCCTCTCCTTTCTTTTATCAGAAATCCGGCCTTTTATCCGGCATGGATCTACCCAAATTCTTTTAAAGCTTGGACAACATCAGGCATTCAGACACTAAATGACTTCATAGCATCTAAATCATTCCTTTCATTCCCATCGCTTAGAGAAAAAGATGATCTACCAAACTCTGAGATATTTAGATATCTCCAAATCAAAAATTTCTATACACCATTCCTAAAGGGGGATACACCATTATCCCAATTATCCATTTTTGAATCAATCTGTACAAAAGATCCATTTGCTAAAGGTACAATTTCATCACTTTATAATCAATTATATGGAGTAGCAAATCTTAATAGACCCTCTTACGTTCAGAGGTGGGAGGAGGACCTGGGACGAACTTTAGAAGACACGGACTGGTCTAACATATGGCTCACATCTAAGTCATCTTCACCCAACATCTTAGCACTGGAGACAAATTATAAAGTCCTAACTCGCTGGTACCTTGTACCCGCTAGAGTGGCAAAATATTCACCTAATACCTCAGCTCTTTGTTTTCGAGGATGCCCAGAAATAGGCACATATTTACACATATGGTGGACGTGCCCAGTAATCCAAACCTTCTGGAAGGAAGTCTTCGTGATTGCATCTAAAATATTTAAAAAAATAATACAACCAGATCCATATATAACTTTACTTAATCTAAAACCGGAATGGTTAACACTCTCTCAATTCAAACTTATGATCCAACTAATAACGGCTGCAAAACAAACAGTGGCCAAGGCATGGAAATCTCCTACATTGGTACTAGCAGAAACAATTCACAGAATGAATAATACAATGTCCCATGCTAAGATGGTAGCCATCGATCAAAATTTGAAAAACTTTGGCATCCTTGGATAAAACAACAGTTCCTGTCAAACTTCAATGACTCTGTCCTGTTGCCATGGTAACAGATTAAATGACTTACAGAGACACCCATTCTAAGGCTTCAAAGAGAACTAAAAAGAATAATAAACTGACGAGCGGGACAACCTTGTGGACCATACCTCTACCTTTCAACCCTTTTTCTTCTTTCTCTTTCCTTTTCTCCACCTTACGATTAAAGCTCATTATCAGAATTTATTTGACCTATATACACTCTACTTGTAAACAATATGTATAGTAGGTATAAATCATTTAAATACCTACAAAAGTAACTAAGGAAATGATATATATCTTTAATTTAGGTTTACGTGAACCCGATGTTTAATATTTGAAATTCCATGATATTTACCTATATAAGCCCTACTGTAAAACAATGAGCTTACTTTATAGATCCTTGTAAACTTACTTTATGTATCTTTATAACATTGTATACTCAATAAACTTCTTTTGACAAGGAAACATTGTTCGTTCGGACTAGAAAATACCATTGTTTAAACCACATGCATTTGAATAGTTTTTTTATGGCCTACTTCTCTTCAAATAAGTTGGTTGTCTATATGGGGTTGTAACTAGAATGAAATGCAAACTAGATTCTGTGTAATAAGGAGAGGACACTCAGCAGCTGTTTACACATCTGGATGCTGGAGCACTAGTGTGGGACACAAGAACATCCTTTTTATTAGGGGGTCCCACACAGGTGCTCCAGTGGATATTATAGGGGTGTCTCCATCTGTGAAGCTTGTACAAAACAGGTAAGTATTCAAGCTTGACCAAGGACAAAATATGTCTTCATCCTGGAACTCTGCCAAAACAGACAATTGTACCCCACTTCCAAGCAATGTTTCATGTTCCTAGTTCTGCCATCAAATATCTGTGTGCTAACTATACCTATTTTTTTTTTACATAGGGGAGTAAAGACTCAGAGGACACCCCTCATCCGAGGAGACCACAGACCCCCCACCTCTGGAAGGAGGGGAAATCCCCCAAAGACAAGCAGAGCAGGAGGAGCAAGACATGGTGGAAATTGTCACCACAACAGGTGAGTGTCTGCGACCACAGGCTCTGGTAAGAGATGGATGCCGGCATATTTATAATACATGATGTGTTTTTGTTTCTATCTTTTTAGGTGATCGTGATGTTGTGAATCCAGGGCATTTCACCTCTGAAAGTGCACAGATCCTGATCGGGGAGATAATGAGGTGTAATAGGGACTTGGAAAACATCCAGAAAAACATCAATGATGTTAAAAAAAAATGAAGAACATCATTGATGTTTTAGGGAGAGTTTAAAACCCCTCCAAATTCCTTTCCTTTTTTTGTGGTTTTTGTGATCTTAAAATTTCTAACATTTTTTGACATATTCACGAAAAGCCACATTTTGAAGATGCACACAGTGTGTCAACATGTTCTATCTGCCAACATGGGTGATCAATGGACGCGTTTTGGGGGTGCAACCCCTTCCTCAATAATAAAGTAGCTGTGAGGAAGGGGTTGCACCCCCAAAACACGTCCCTTGATCCCCCATAATGGCAGGTAGCACATGTTGACATTTGGCAATTTGTGTGCATCTTCAAAATTTATTTGGGGGAGTTTTTAAAGACCAAGGTATAAGGTACACCTATCAGATCCCCCCCCTCTCATGGGCCATTTTTAACATTATGGGGGGGGGGGGCTCTTGGACAGGTAACCCTCTCCACTTCATTGAGAGATGAATGCCTAAATAATGTGTGTTACTTTGGCCAGCCCCTCCTTAGTTACACTATTGCCAGCCCACTGGACAGGTAAGAAGTGTCATAATATAAAGATATAAATACACATTGTACACATTTGAGCACATTTGGAAATTCTGCTATTACCTATCAAGATAATAATAGTATACAAAACATTTAAACAGTACCATTTGAAAGTATACAGGTAGACCCTTGCACTACATGCTTTGGGGAATTCATCCATACATCTGAGCACAAAAGAGGTGGGTATAGTGTGTATGGGTTTGGCAAAGTCAGCAGATAGATGATTGAGGATAGATAGAGAATTGGTATCAGCTGACTTAGCAGTTGGGGGGAGGGAGGGTTCCAACTGATTTGGGGACCCCAAAAAAAAGCCTCTGGCATTTTGCCTGAATTTCAAGCACAAATCACATTTTCAAACATTTTATGGGGTGTTTTGGGTAAAGCACTATTATGGAGCTGATAAAATACATTGTTAAGTGACTACACGAGGTGAATATAGGGCAGGAGAGCATGCTGGGGAGGTTAGTGAAGGCAGATATGTATGAAGGACAAAAAAAATAATTAAATATAAATCCAGCATGCATGAGGACAAAGGGGACATTCACAGCATATTACAATCATGGTCATTAGGGAATGAGGAAAGAAATACAATATGTTATCAAACATTAAATACAATAAAATGTGATGTTAAAGGATAAAAATCTTACTTTAATATACTCCTTCTGCAGGACCTGGATGATGGCAGAACAGGTCTCCGGGATAATGATCCCCAGAGCCTGGGGGGAGATGCCTGTCGAGAACTTGAGGTCCTGCAGGCTTCTCCCCGTCGCCAAGTACCGCAGGATGGCGACTAGCCTCTGCTCCGGAGTGATGGCTTGCCTCATGCAGGTATCCTGCCTGCTGATATAAGGGGTCAGCAAAGCCAACAAATGGTGAAATATGGGGTCCGTCATCCGGAGAAAGTTCCTGAAATCGTCAGGATTATTCTCACGGATCTCACGGAGCAAAGGCATGTGACAGAATTGGTCACGCTGAAGCAACCAATTCTTGGTCCATGAGCTCCTCCCCACCCTGTTCATGGACTGGGCTTGTGTCAAGGTAAGGACCCCAACACCAAGCCCCCGCACAGCACGAACTCTACGAGGAGTACGTATACGCAACATGGCTAGAAAACGGTCGGCTGTTCAGAACGAAGTAACAGAACGCACTGAAGAACAGCAAGGCCTGTGAAGAGCGACCTGAAAAACAGCAACGAACGAACAAGAACACAATGACAGAGTCACGCGTAACTCGCTGCACGCACCGAAGAGCAGATACAAACCCACAAGCACAAACTGAACAGCAGAAAACGATCTGAAAACCACGAGTCTGAAAAAGCGCGAATCGTCTCTCACCAAACTTTTACTAACACGAGATTAGCAAAAGGAGCCCAAAGGGTGCCGCGCTTGGTTCGGACCTGCCCTTTTCTACTCTCGTCGTACGTGGTGTACGTGACCGCGTTCTTGGCGATCAGAAAATCCGACAACTTTGTGCGACCGTGTGTATGCAAAACAAGTTTGAGCCAACATCCGGACATGGATCCATGGATTTAAAGAACTAAAGTTAAACCTGGGATGCTAAATTCAAGCATAAAGAGGTATATTAAAGAGATAAAATCATTGTTTAAAAAATATAAGGCTAAGGGGTCACCGTCAGAATTTCAACACTATAAAGAATACAATAAGAAATGTAGGGCAGTGAAAATAGTCTCCAAGAGACACAGAGGAGGAGAGTAAAAAGTACCCCATTTTTTTAAAAATATATTAATAGTAAAAAGCTTGAGCACACTGGCCCCATAAAGGATAGTCAGTGGAATTTGGTTACAAGTGACTAAGAGAAGGCAATTGTGTTAAATTCATTCTTCTCCTCGATTTTTACTAAGCAAAAGGTGGTATTGTTAGGAATACATTAAAAAAATTCCCCTGTGGCTAACAGAAGTCAGTGCTCAAAAAAGGCATGAAAAACTTAATGTCAATAAATCCTCAGGACCAGATGGCTTACACCTAAGAGTCATCAAAGAACTTAGCCAGGTTATTTCTAAACTGTTATTCCTAATCTTTGAGGACAGCTTAATAACTGGAATGGTACCAGCTGATTGGCGAAAAGCTAACGTGGTAATATTCAAAAAAGGACTGAGACACATTCCTGGAAACTACAAGCCTAACATACAACAATAGTATGTAAACTATTGGAGGGGTTAATAGGGGACTATATCCAAGAATTTGCTGATGAAAATAGTATCATTAGTTGTTAGTGGGGTGCCCTAGGCTCTGTCCTGGGACCAGGTTGGAATAAATAGTTCATTCTCTATGTTTGCTGATGATACAAAGCTAAGCAGGGCAATATCCACACAGCATGATATAGCTACTAAGGTAATGAGGTTTAATGTAGATAAATGTAAAGTAATGCACTGGGGGCTAAAAGATATAAATGCAAGCATAGGTGTGTGCAGCCTTTTGTATTAGGGTGTGCACCTCAAAGCTCCAACACATATGCGTTTGTGACATATTAACAGCCTTTTCCTTGCTCTCCATCCTGAAACAATGGGGGGCCTGGGCAGCAGAAAGAAGAGGAACAGGGACAGGAGGGTTGGCATATATTGGTACTGATCCCTTGTGTTTTCCTCCTGTGGCAGCTGACATTGAAGAAGTGCGTAAAATATTAGAAGGAGAACCAAGAGAACCAAGAAAAAGAAGATGCCAGGGGAGTGCAGTTTTAAGAGGAGGAGCCAGAGGGTCAAAGGCAGCAGAAAGATCTAATAGTAATGCCCTGTACACACGGTCGGATTTTCCGACGGAAAATGTGTGATAGGACCTTGTTGTCAGAAATTCCGGCCGTGTGTAGGCTCCATCACACATTTTCCATCGGAATTTCTGACACACAAAGTTTGAGAGCTTGCTATAAAATTTCCGACAACAAAATCCGTACTCAGAAATTCCGACGCACAAAGTGCCACGCATGCTCAGAATAAATTAAGAGACGAAAGCTATTGGCTACTGCCCCGTTTATAGTCCCGACGTACGTGTTTTACGTCACTGCATTCAGAACGATCGGATTTTCCGACAACTTTGTGTGACCGTGTGTATGCAAGACAAGTTTGAGCCAACATCCTTCGGAAAAAATCCATGGATTTTGTTGTCGGAATGTCCGATCAATGTCCGACCGTGTGTACGGGGCATTAGAGTACTGAAATATTCCCACCATTGCGCTTGGAAGGTTTTGAATGCTTTACCCGAAAAGGTACATTTAATTAACATTTGGATTTACAATGTGTTCATAAGTTATACAACCTGTACAGTGACTTTGTCAGACTGGAGTATCGAATCTTAACTTGGATGCTGGAGAGAATGTTGTAACACTCTTTCTGAACGTTATTGGTGGATGGTATGGATGAGCTGATGTTTGGTCTAAATGTAAATTCGGACCAAACATTCGCGCTTCAGATGTTTGTCTGAAAGCTAAACGTTGTTAGGGTGTTTGGCATTACAGTCAATCGGTTCTAAGGAAGCAACCCAATTTAGGCAGTGATGTCACATGCTTCTTCATTAGCAACCAGCTGGTATGGTTCAGGAGGGGGGGTGCATGCTCATTTATCTCTTTGCTTGGCCAGCCAGGCTGCATGCTTGGGTTAAAGGGCCAGGTATGGATTGGGGGGAACCCTTTGCACTTTTTTTTTTTGCCTGGGGTTTCCCCTTATAATTCATGCCAGATCTGAAGGGTCTAGTATGAATTTTCCGGAGGACCCCCCTCAATATTTTTAGGAAGTGTGATAGCATAAGTGATCTTTACAAAGAAAAAAAAAACACCTGTAAAGTGCCAGAAAATTACATGTCACAGCAGGCTTCTTTTTTTTTGTTGAAAACAGCATAGCTCCCCCATACCATTTTTTTTACAATGAGAAGCAAGCTGTTAGGGAGCTGTGATTTATTGGGTTTTACACAGCATTTTTTTAAAATGTCAGTTTTTCTGTAGTAGGTTTTATATAGATGCACAACTTCATGGGCAGATTTAGGATAATCCCCAGGCATGTTATTTAAAGGAATTGGGCATTTTTCATATTTCAGTTTAGGCTTGATTAAAATCACTGCCCCCAGCCAAATTGCTTTAAAAAATGTATTAGTACATGTCCCCTAGTGGATGTATATTGCAAGAAACTGTTTTTAGCATGGTGAAGTTTTGGGCTAGTATTATTGTATATAAAGTTGGCTGAACTGTATATTTACTGCTGCTTTTCAGTTCACAGTACTCTGACATTTGTGTGACTGCCCTTTCATTGACAATATGGTACTATTATGCCTCTAACTACAGGGTACTAATGCTGCTGTGATCTCATCATGGTATTTCAGCATAGCAGAGATGTACAAATTTATATAGGTTAAAAATATAAAACCTTGCATCTTCAGAGCCTTTAACCTTAGAAGGAAGGCAAATAAAAGTGTGGTCCAATTTGCATCAACAGAGTACAAATATTTTCTGGTTCCCAAAGACAATCAGATCACTCCATGGATGAACATTCTAAAATGGAACGACTTCCTGGGGAGACTATTTCACATTTTCACAGCATTAATAGTAATAGTTCTTTTGCTAGGCAGGGGATAAACCTTTTCTGCCCCAGGTCACAAAGAGTTCCATTTTATTTTACAGTGACCTTTGAATGAATACCTGTCAGCTGAGTTTATTATGTGGCCTTTTGATAGTTGATTATATCCTTATTGATAGTACACTATATTGATATTACTCCCCAGGGCTGGATAGCCTATTTTACTTTTCATGCTTTCACAGACTCCAAATGTTGCCAACATCCCTCAGTCCATATTCATGTTAGGTCCTGCCTGGCCATGAAGAAAATAGAACATAAAAAGTTTGCAGATGGCCATGATGACTTTTGGAAAGCAAACTTTTTTTTTTACTGCCACATACTTCTTCACTGCACAGGTATCAGAAGAAATTTTGCCCAAGCTAGAAGAAATGGTTACTACAAATGTAGACATTCCTTGAAACAGGGATAGGAGCTCTTTCACTACAATAAACTATCTGCCTGTGTATGGATATTCAGTGTATAGATTTCAGATGTAGTCAATACACTCCAGCTTAGAGATCTCCCATCCAAGACAAACAGATGAGAACAATGACTACGTGCTGACATAATTTACATTTGCCTGCGGGGAAATCTCTCCACGGTTTGCTTTTATCCTCCTGTCTCATTCTAATTACAAAGAGTTTATCATTATTTTCCAAAAAGGGAAACTTTTGGGCTCCACTATCTCCTCTGTGACAGAATTACAAACAAATTCGGAACTGCTCATTTCAGAGTTCAAGGTTCCATGAAAACATTTCTTCTGAAGCTGAAGTCTTACTAATCAGTAACTGCACAGTAAAGGTTATCAGGACACTTACTGTAATCCCCAAGAGCTGGGTTTTTCCCTCTTAAATAAGATTGCAACACAGTATCCCTGCCAAGGAGGCATTGGACAAAATATCATCCTACTTAAGACTGGACATTCAGGGAATGCTGGTTTGATCCTCCTTTACAGGCAAGCTTTTGTATTCCAACCTGGCAAGAACAGTGCTCTACTTCTACACATAATTAACACTTTCTTGGTCTTATTACAAACAATGGCAAAACTAGCATTGTAATATATACCTGCACTGGATTTATTCTCACGAACAGATGTTAAACAATAAAAGTGCTCATACATGCATAGATCTGATCACAAACACACAAGGTTTTAAACAGTGTCCAACAGTTAAGTATTGGTATTATACATTTTTAAGTGTTCTCTGCAAGACATCCCTGAATCTGTCCATATACAGATACTCCTCATCAGGGGCGTTGCTAGGGGGTGGCTATTGGGGCTATAGCCCCGAGTCTCTCCTCCGACATCTCTCTCCGCCTGCACCACATCAGCGCTCTTCACAGCCTGGCCTCTTCAATCTGGGAGCGAGGTGCGGCGAGCAGCAGGGAGATGACATCATCATCTCTCTCTGCCCACCACACATCAGCATTCTTCCTCTCTCACAGCACGGTGGAGTGGAGGTCACATGCTTCCTGTCATTGTGGAGTTTTGCAGCCGAACCCTCTTGCTTCAATGTCGGAGGTGCAGCGGGGAGTAGCGACATGACATCATCTCTCACTGCCCGCCCCGCATCACCTCTCTCCTGCTCTCACTAAATGGACCAGTGCTGTCAGCCTGCCACCAATGCAGCGTCAATGCACATTTGGTGGCACTGGCTGGCATGGCAAGTGACAATCCACATCAATTGGCAAATGACAACCCACATATGGTGGCCGGTGATGTGGCAAGTGACAATCTGCAAATGGTGGACAGAGATGTGGCAATCTGCAAATGGTGCCAGGATATGTGGCAAGTGACAATCGGCAAATGCTGGCAGGTGACGTGGCAAGTGACAATCTGAAAATGGTGGCAAGAGATGTGGCAAGGTACAATCTGCAGATGGTGGGAGGTGACGTGGCAAGTGACAATCCACATCTGCTGCCAGGTGAAAGTGGCAAGTGACAATCCACATCTGGTGGCAGGCGACATGGCAAGTAACAATCCACATCTAGTGGCAGGTGACGGTGGTAAGTAACACGCTGCATCTGGTGACAGGCAACGGTGACAAGTGACACGCTGCATCTGGTGGCAGGAGATGTGGCAAGTGACATGCCCAGGGCTCCCACTGATTCTGCAGTATGGTGAGTTGAACCACTTCATTATATATTAGAATGTAACAATAGAAATAATGCACTACAATCACCCTGACAGCATATTAACCATGGTGCCATGATGATTGAAGCGCTAACACCATCCATCGCCTGTGAAAAATTGCTTACCACTAATCCCCCACGGGCATGCAAAAAGGTTGGTGACCGCTGCTATGGGCTCTAGCCCCAGATCTTCTGCAAACCTAGCAATGCCCCTGCTCCTCATTTAAGGAATTACCTGTTTAACGACTGCTCGGACTTACGACCAGCTCTTTCCACCTGAACGACGCGCTGTACATAATTGTATTGTACAGTACAGTACAGAATTTTCATTTGTGCTCTGTACTTATGCAAATTAAAACAACGTTATTGAGCTGGAGTTTTGTGTTTAGACCTTTTTTTTTCACAATACAGTACAGTACAGTAGTTAAGAATGCTTAAAATATTGATTTCTTGTAACTCCCCGTTTACCAACTAATTCGTTTAACAACCTGGTTGTTGGAATGGAACCTGGTCATTAAGTGAGGAGTACCTGTATTGTGTATTAGGGAAACATCAATAACCAGATCGCTTCAACCAAGGCAATCTACTAAATGGACCCTAGTGCCTCGTTTCCACTGAGCGGATCGGTTCGGTTCGGTACGGTACGCTGTTTTGAGTGTTTCCATTATGAAAGCCGCCCATACAACCGAACCGAACCGCACCATTCTGGGTCCTGCTTCAGATGTGGGGCCATAGAAAATGGTACGGTTCGGTTAGGGCGGAGCTACGATACATTCCACTGATTGGCGGACATGTGACGCCATGCTGGGCATTTTTTCTAAACCCACGTATGGCCCCTGGTGGTCCGACTTGCAGTGGAAATGCTCACCTGAATAGGCCGGACCATTCTAGGCCTTCCAAACTGTACCAACCCGAACCGATCCGCTCAGTGGAAATGAGGCATAAGTAGTAATCAGCTCGCCTGGCTATTGCAATATTAGGGCCGAACCACAGCTGGTGATGCATGGCAGCAACTTCTATCTTGCTAAAGACTACAGGTGAACGTGGGCATCCCCCAAACTCATCTATAGCCAAACTCAAAACTTGCACTTTTTTTTTACTCCAATGAGCTGCTGGGTGGGTCATTCCCATTCCACAGCCTGCCACTTTGTTTACGTGAGCTGTTGAGTAGGAATGACCTGGCCTCATTGGAGTAAAAAAAGAGCATGAGTTTGGAGTCTGACTGGAGATAAGTTTAGAGAACACCCAAGCTCATCTCTACTAAAGACTTAATCCAGGATTGGCCAAAACGCATCTATTGTCTATATCTTTTTTTCCTGAAATACTAAAATAATACATTGGATTAGGTTCAGATGCTGGTGCTTTTGGCGCTCCCTTACTTTACTGCTCACATATGCTATTTTATGCCCTTCCCCCCATTGATAGGACACCTCATCTTACTATCTGTCTGATACCTACTAGCAGCTTTAACATGGACCCAGCATCACATATACTTTTTTATATTGAAGTGTATGGAAAGACAAAACTTTTCTTTTTTCTTTTAGTTTTGGATAGAATGTTGAAGGGTTAGAACCTTTGTCAGGTTTATAATTGGTGTCTGCATCTCTGCCTGGAAGATTCAACTTCTCTATTTACTTGTGGATGTTGGGGTTGATTTACTAAAGGTAAATAGATTGTGCACTTTACAAAGTGCATTTGCACACTGCAAGAGCAGTTGCTCCAGAGCTTAGGAATTTGTGTAGAGGCTCTGCTGACTTCCACCATCCAATCGCATGCAAGCAAAAATGCTGTTTTTATTTTTATTTTCCTTGCATGTGATTATTCTTTGCAAAATGAAGCTTTACCTCATTTACTAAGCTCTGGAGCAACTGCACCTGCAGAGTGCAACTTTAGTTATTCAACCCCATTGTATCAATGGAGCAGAAGCTAGTAGATGCAGGTTTTAGTTACACTTTATTGTTATATGCAGACATTATGCTTTAAATGGGCCATCTAGTGGTTCACATTGCATTGTGCCCCATGTGCATGCCCAGCCAGATTTATGTAGGTATCCCTGGCCTGGAGGCACATTGACATTGGTAGAACAATCAGCCTTCACCAACTGTGAATATGCCACTAGGCTAATATACTCTATTTAAAGCTGTCCAAATATGTGCAGTTATTATACCCAACTTACATAAAAACAGACTTATGTAAAGGGTTACAAAACCTAACCCTTGAAGAAATTGGGGAGTATCTATTCTCAGAATGAAAAGCGCTCCCTATTTTATACCTTCTGCTTATCAGACACTCCATATTTGATATCTAAAAGACAGAGCAAATAAATTAGATAGCAGTGTATTGTTGGGCGTTCTGCTGAGCTATAAGGATAAGGTAAAGTCTGACCCAGTACAGATGTTTCTTCTCAACTCTTAAAACATACCAGCGATCCCTGATATATTACATTTTGTTTTTATTTGCACACCCCTAATCCATTTGTTATCAGAATATCTAACCGTGCCCTATGTGAATTGGTGTTTTATGAAACACAAACTCCTATTAATCATAATTAATGCATGAGATGGCAGAGGTTGTGTTGTTACTGACGCAGATTTATGTGGCAGAGTTAATCCCGCAGACCGGAGCAGAAAAATGGAAAAGCTGCATTGACTAACCAATCTCCTCTTCCGGAAAAAAAGCCCAGAATTTCCCCAGCTGGGACTTTTAATATTGTACTTCCTAGAGACTGCTGGGCCCCTGAAAGAATGTGTCCAATTAGCCAAGCAGTAAAATAGAGATAGTTAAGAAAGCTGATTAGATTAAAATATTTCATCAGTCAGGAGGCTAAATGGAAAAATATGTTCTGTTCAGAGAGTAATCATAGTCACTAGTTAAAATGCGTTCAAAATATATTCAGAGCGAACAAAATACTTTAAACCCCACCTTTTCTACAACCTTTTCTATTAAATGCGCATTGTCCCTTTTAAAGAAACATTTTAAAATGTAATGTCCTTCTTAAAACAATGTTTTTAAATTAAACATTCTTTTTAAAACTACATTTTTGAATTGCATTTCCTTTTTTAAAAAATTTTTGTACATTTAATGCCATTTTTAAAACTGAGTTTTTATATTTCCTTTTTAAAACTAAATTTTAAATGCATTGTCCTTTTTAAAACTACATTTTTTTAAGGAAAACGACAGAAAAAACATAGGACTCGGCTATAAATATCTAAAAAGCTTTTATACTGTCTGCTTTTAATTTTTGAATAAGCTGTTTAAACAAAAAAATAAGCTTTGTAACCCATAACAGGAAATCAAACCCTTTATAAACAACATCCTGCATTATAAGTTTGGCACAACATGCTGCAGTAGACGTTAAATCTAATATACTGCTGAATTGTTTGATAGAAAAATTTAAGTGCATAAAAAGTGTACATCTAAACCATCTCACAATATATCACTTGTATTTATTGCCTCCCTCTATCCCTATAGATAAAATAAAAGTTAGGTATACACCAGTTAAGCCTACTATCCATAAAGAAGAAGTATGGGCAAAGCTTTTTCGGGTATTCGTTCTGCACTCCTGTGACCCAGTTTCAGCCGACAGCTTCACAGAGCCGGCCCTAGACTGGCAGCTAACTAGGACTCCCAGTGAGCCACTGACAGCCTGATCCAGCCACTCCTGCCCCCTCCACAGCCCAGCGCTCCAGTGAGTGCTGGAGAGGCAGAGCAGAGAGCCAGTGATTGACAGTCACTGGTTCTCTGCAGGATTAAGACCGAGAGTGATCAGCAGTGTTTGCTTAGTTCTCGGTCTTAGAAGCGGCGGTGGACAGATGGAGCTGGGATCTGTGCTGCGGTGAGTATGATTTTTTTGTTTTTCTGATTCCCATACTTCGCTTTTAATTAAAGCTGTTCTGCTGCTGGTCAATTTTTACACTGCTGTATTCTCTGCAGTACCTCTGCGGTATCTTGATTCTTTTTGCAAAGCCCCAGCCTTTGCACCTTGCCTGTAGTAAATTTTGGCTTAGCCTTGCTATTTAAAATTGCTTCACAGCTGGCTAGTTTTACACTGCTGTATCACCCTGCAGTCTCTTAATTCTTAATGACAGCTGGAAAGAGGCCAGCAGCAGGACAGTTTTGCATCAGTAAAAACAAGGACAACCACGGTGAACTACTGGCCAATTTGTAACCATTGTTCGACGTGGGTCTGTTACTGTTAGCAGAAAAGTATGTGTTGCTGCTTAAAAATAAATAAATAAATAAAAATTTCAAATGGAAAGGAATCAGATCGGGATGTCTGCTGTATGTATGCCAAGATATTTGTAAAATTAAATAAATTCAACAGTACCATGTGACCGTTCTAGCCAATCGCAGCAGATCACATAACAGTTGTAAACCGTGATACCTTTCAAGCCATCCATTGTATAAAATTGTGTTGCTAGCTGTGATTGGTCAGTGTGATCACATGGTAAAGACTGGGCCACAGCCCATCTGTACCATGTTATTAGCTCTGACCAATCACAGCTAATCCCAACAGAAGAAACTGAATGAATCGATTTTATTCAGTAAAATGCTTGCATATACTGTAGCAATGTAATGCACTGCTATATGCAAACACAATGTGTAAAAGAAAAAAAAAAAAAAAATACCGCTCGCTTTGTCAGAGCACTACAATCTTACTATGATAACATTATATTGCTCTGGTCAAAGTGAGTTAAAAAATAATCATAAAAAAAAAAGAAAAAAATATAATATAAAACTTTTGAAAAAAGTTCCTACTGTCACCAGTCAGTGTCCCTGATCACTGCCACACACGTTATATGATGACGCTCTGTTGCACTGGTGACAGTATGTAAAGAAAAAAATAATAATTTCTTAATTTTCCAAAAACTTATGACAAATATTTGACAACTTAAAAAAACTCGCTATGCCTCTAAATACCCTGGAATGTCTACTTTCTAAAAATAGGTCATTTGGGGGTATTTGTACTGTCCTGACATTTTTGGGCCTCAAGAAATGAAATAGGCCACCAGTACATCAGGATTGATCAGTTTTCAGATACTTTTATTATTATTATTATACAGGATTTATAGCACCAACAGTGCTTTACAACATGAGGGCAGACACTACAGTTCAATACCGGGGAAATCAGAGGGTCCTGCTCGTTAGAACTTACAATCTATACGGGAGGGTAAAGTGAAAAAAAGGTAATAACTGTGGGGGATGAACTGATGGAGAAAATTTAAATACAGTTGTTAGGTGTGGGTAGGATAGGCTTCTCTGAAGAGAAGGGTTTTCAGGTATACAGATACTGTATATAGTATACCATAGTTTGTGAGCTATATAACTTTCCTACAGACTAAATAATATACACTGATTTGGGCTATTTTCACCAAATAAATGTAGCAGAATACATTTTGGTCTAAATTCATGAAGAAAGATGATTTATTTGCAAAATTTTAGAAACCAAGAAAAACTTTTTTATTTTTTTATTTACCAGTCTTTTTTCATTTATTTAGCAAAATAAATAAATAAATAAATAAAAACCCAGTGGTGATTAAATACCACCAAAAGAAAGCTCTAGTTGTGTGAACAAAATGTTAAAAATTTAGTTTGGGTACAGTGTTGCATGACCACGCAACTGTCATTCAAAGTGCAACAGCGCTGAAAACTGAAAATTGGCCTGGGCAGGAATGGGGTAAAAGTGCCCTGTATTGAAGTGGTTAAAGAATTTGTGTATTTTTGCATTTTTAATGCTGCCCTTGAAGCAGCATAAAAATACCCTCTCCCCACAGTGTACGGCAATTTTTAAACTTTTTCTGCATTGGCACATGTACACCACGGCAGAATCCAGCTACCCGTGTCTTTTTAACCTCCCTGGCCGTATGATTATTTCAGATTTTTGCGTCTCAATGTGGTACAATTACTTTGCATAGAAATTTGGCGTTTTATATTGTAGGTGTAATTCTTAGCAATAACACACTTAGATCTGTCCACAAGAGTCTAGTAGATATCCCAGGTATGATGAAGTTTGAAACACAAAATCATAAATTATAATATAATAAATAAATATAAATAATTAAAAAATAATAATATAATAATAATAAAATACATTTCCCCACAATTCACTATCGCTCAATTCTGCAAGTGTTCTAATTTATTATTACTATATTTTCTGGCTGGTCTAAAACCACTTTTGACGTAAAGGGACACTTTTTGGTAGCTATGGACAATCTCAAGTTTCCAGGCAGAAAGAACAGTATATATAATAATAATAATAAAACTGCATGCAGGGCACTGGACAAAGCACTGGGGACAAAAGGGAGGTGAAATGATTTCATACAGTACTGTAATCTATGATATTACAGTACTGTATGTGTTATGATTTTTACATTTTTTGAATTTGCCGCCAGGCTCCACCCCCGTGCGTTGCGACGCTCGCAGGGAACGGAGCCTGGCACAGAGAGGCTTTGGACAGAGGAAGGAGCCCGCAGACAGCGCGGGGGGGGACATCGCAGGATCCTGGGCACAAGGTAAGTATACCGCACCAGGATCCTGAGATGTAGTCCCGAGTGTGGCTCAGGGTTACCGCTAATGGTGCTGAAATTTAACCCTGAGCCACACTCGAGAATACCGTCAGGGAGGTTAAACAGTAGTTTGCTTATTAGCTCCAAAAAGATTCCCCCCAGATTGCAATTAGATTAACTTCTAGATTTGTGTTGAACATTGAACAAGATTCGTAGAACCTTTAGGCTAGGTTCACACTATCTTCGCATGCGGCTCACAGCAGGGGTCCGGTGCCTCCCCGTTCACCATTTCAGGTCTGATTTCAGCCCGAATGTTTGGCTGAATTTAGACCGGAAACAGACCAAAAGACGCACAGGACTCCTGTGCAAATTCGTACTGGAGCCGCAGTTGAGATATGTGAACTGGCTCCATAGAGAGCCGGTCAAAATCTCCTGCTATTGCAAATTGGATGTGGAGAATCCGCATCTAATTCGCAATAGTGTGAACCCAGCCTTAGCGAATCAAAACAGGACAGATTTTCCCACCACTATTCAATAGCAAGGTATACTGTACATAAGAAGTACAGAAAAAGAACTTGTATTTCAAATAGCAGCTCTCTTGGAAAGCTGATGGACAGGAACAGGGAAGTAAGCTGCTTGAAAAAGAGAAAGGTCTTGTTTATTTAGCAGAATAGAAAAACCTCCACTTGATATTTATTGTACAACAGCAGGGCAGACACAGAATCCTGCTGGTCTGATGTGCTAAACATATCGCATCCCTCACTGCACAGCAGCTCTAGGGGGGTTACCTGGAGGACCACAATAATATTGTTTTAACCAACAGCCATCTGTTACTCACAGTATGAACCTTCTTCTGGATCTGGGCTACAACAACCAAAAATGCTTAGAAAACATGAAGGAGTAACTGGCAGATACTTTGTGAACTCCCTACATGAGACTGTAGCAGCTGTAGCATGATACATCCATGCATACCGAGTAGGTGCAGTATCCATCAGGTTTTTTATATCTGTTTTTAATATTTCTTTTCTTTCTCTAAACTTGAAGGAACTGCAGCATATTGTCTGTCTTATTTTGCCTATTACGCTAAAAAAAAAATGTTAACATTATTTTTTCTTTTCTGTTTGAAAAAAAAACATGTTGCAATTTGTATAGGGATGGTTTCCATTTAGTTTAACTTCTTCTGGACTGCATAACATGTATATTTGTCGACAGGTAGAATGGGCCTTAACTATATAGAAAGGGACCCCACCAGGATAGAGCACCTCAAAGACTACTATTGTGGTATAAAATATATTTATTGGACATCAAGAGTACAAAAAAAACCCATAAACCAGGTAAGTCAACCACCCCTGGAAGGGGGATTCCAAACCCCAACCAGCCCCCCGTCTAATATTCCCCCTATCCACCCAAGCAACACCCCCACCCAGAGGACCTGCCCCCCACTGCAAAGTCCCAACTGATGCCCTATCACCTGAACTCCCCTCACAAACCCACTTTTCCCCTCCATCGGCTGGTGGAACCCTCAATGATGTGGCACTAAGCGGGTACTTTCACTCCCGGGACTCTTTTCTGCTTGGGTTTTTGTCAGAGTGAGCCTTAACGCTCAGCCACCAATTCATATACGTCCACAGCAGTCTGAATTGTATGCTGAGAACGTGCTCACTGTGCGCTCCTAGCACCCTGACCTAGCTCTCTCTGGCAGCTCTCAATCACAGCTTTTCACTGAAAGCCAGGGGTATGGGCTCCCAATCATGTGACCACTATGAGAGCAAATCACAACGGTCATGTGATTGGGAAGCTGCCTTGTCTCCCTGCATTAAAGCTCATTTAAAGGGCTGCAGGGAGGCAGCGTAAAGGGGTTAAAATGTACTGTATGTAAACCCCAACAATGGACTTCTTTTATTTGCTCTTTATTGGTCTGTTAAATATTAAAAGCATATTGTTATATCTGTTTTATAAGTGCGATAAACATACCTGTTGATCATGTCAAAAATATAGAGCTGTCCTGTGCATACTTCCTTTGTTATCTCAAGAAGAGTAAATAGCTCTCCTAGTTCTTATCTTGAGAATACAAAATGATTAATGTTGTCATATACAGCTAAATTTGAAATTCAAGCTATAAGTGGCCCAATCAGGACCATCAGACTTAACAAAAGTTGATTCTTTAATCAACTTTTATTGAAGGACCTGGATGGAAGATTGCCATCAGATGCAGTCACTGTTTGGGTATTTCAACAGCTGCTGTGGCTGACTGTCAAAATACAATAGTCAGAAGGAGAGACTTGCCCATCCATGCTTTTTAGCATGGTTGGAGGGATCTGTGAGATTTCTTTCCATCGGCCAGCAAGCCTAATTTTGCAGGAATCTCTCTCACCATCATTGGCAGCAGAGAGCTTATGGGTAAAGTATAGAGGCAGCCTTTAGATCAGTGGTGCAAGGGCAACACAGAGTGTGTAAGACTGTGAAACTGTACAGTACCCTAGACAGTTTGGAATGCGCATGCTCTGAATTTGATGCTTCTGCAGCAGGAAGAAAGAGTCTGATCAATGACGAAAGGTGAGAGCAGGAACACAGCTGTGTTCCAAGGAAACTGAATGGTCAATGGAGAAGATTGAGTAAATGGTGTGCCCTGCAAGTGAAAGATAAGCTGAAAATAGTCAGGATGGTCACCTGTCAATGCCATTACTCATTGTCTAGTCAACTTGGAAACCAGGTACCGGTGTAGCTAACTTGCAAGTAACTGAAAAGTTCATGAGTTTCCCATAAATGGAACATCCTGTGTGGCTTTTGACATCTCTTGGAGTAGACATCCTCAAATGTAGTAGACAATGGGTAAATATTCTTGGGGTATACAAAGGAATTTTTAAGGTGCAAAAAATCAATAAATATGCTACATCATGTTAAAATATTATCAATTTCATTATATATTTCAACATTTTAAAATCATCATAAAGAGCCCTTGCACACTGGGTGGTTTGCAGGCGCTATTGCGCTAATAATAGCGCCTGCAAACCGCCCCGAAAGTGCCGCTGCTGTCATCCCAGTGTGAAAGCCCCGAGGGCTTGCACACTGGAGCGATGCGCTGGCAGGACGGTAAAAAAAGTCCTGCCAGCAGCATCTTCGGAGCGGTGAAGGAGCAGTGTGTACACCGCTCCTTTACCGCTCCTGCCCATTGAAATCAATGGGACGGCGCGGCTATACCGCCGGCAATGCGCCTCTGCAGAGGCGCTTTGCGGTGGTATTTAACCCTTTCTCGGCCGCTAGCGGGGGGTAAAACCGCCCCGCTGGCGGCCGCATACCGACGGTAAAACGCCGCTAATAATAGCGGTGTTTTACCGCCGACGCCGCCCCCCACCCCAGTGTGCAAGGGCTCAAAAGGATTTTTTATCAAATGACATGCGGTCCAGATGTACAGTAAAGTGGTTTCTGCTCAACATGTTTCACCAAGTAATGGCTTCTTCAGGAGACTTTTGAGATACTGCACACAATATCACTATAAATAGAAATAATTAACATTTAGAAAAAGACACAAATGTTACACAAATTTGTACATCCATATAAAACTACATTTACATATAGCTAATGCATAAGTAACAGACCAATAAAAATTAATGAATCATCTGTACGGCTGTCTTATCCCAGACGTGACACAGAGCAAGTATATAACGATGCTGGAACCAGAAAGAATCGTCATTAGGAATATCACTACGTCATAGGAGGACTACTTCCCCATAAGAGGAGCCTGAAAAAAACACCAACACTAGATTGAAAGGGAATAAATAATAGGACCAAAACCCCTATGGGTAAGAAATAATACACTCCATATCCTAAATATAATAAACTAAATACACACCCACCATACTAAGTTGCCAAAAAACACGTCCCCAGAATGACCTGTGACTTGTAAGAGATGGACTAGTCTCTCCACTAAAAAAGGCCCAATGAGCCCAGTATGAAGGTAGCCATTCTTTCCTCAGATGACTTTTTAAACACTTACAGCGAGATTTCTCAGATATAATGCTCTATCACAGATCTTAGGACACCATAGGCCACAGTCATTGTAGAAAGATTCTTGCCTACATAAACCATATAAAAAAACTATATAGAAAAAGAGGTTCCACAAGGGGTTGAACTGGACATATTACTGCTCTGGGCTTGGCTTGGTAACTCAAAAGTCTCCTGAAGAAACCATTTCTTGGTGAAACATGTTGAACAGAAACCACTGCACTGTACATCTGGACCGCATGTGATCTGCTAAATCCTTTTATAACGATTTTAAATGTTGAAATATATAATAACATTGATAATATTTTAAGATGATGTAGCATATTAATTTGTTTGGCACCTTAAAAATCCCTTTGCATACCCCAATGATAGTTTTCCACTTTTTGGGATGTGGTGCCTGTGTTCCCTGGACCTCTGGTTGATAGATAATTTTCACTAATATAGATAATGGGTGTTCACAGAACAGGTTTGTTTTCAAGACAGCTTGTCGACAGAAAAGAAATACAAACTGTAAGTATAAATGTTAGCCTGTTAGGAACCAACTAGCAAAACTTTCCAAAAGGCATAGGCATGCGCACAGGGTGTGCTGGGTGTGCCTGCCACACCCTAATCACCCATGCAGTGTTTGTGTAGCCCCATGCCGGCTGTCTCCCGTGATCTGCACGCTGGAATGCTGTGAAATGCTGCATCCAGATCCAAGCGTTGCCTATGAGACAGTTTCACACTGAGACGATATTGGGGTTTGTAAGATCCGCTCAGTGTGTGACACTCTCATGTAATGTAATTGCATGCAGGGAGAGAGAGGAGCTGTCAGAATTCAGTAGTGATGTTGGGCATGGGTGAGACTGAGCAGCTATCGAACACCAGCCAATGGGATGGGGTCTGGGTGGGCAGCTACATGTAGGTGGCTCCGCCCCCTTTCTTAAGCTGCCCAGTAATTGGAAGCTGCTCGGTCCTGCCCATCCCCCACATCACCACTGAATTTCGACAGCTCTTCTCTCTCCCTGCAAGCAGTTACAATACATGACAGTGTCACACACTGAGCGGCTCTTACAAGACCCTATATCTGCTCAGTGTGATACCCCCCTCTCCTCTGTCAGTGCTTTCAATGAGTGCCAGTCACTGCCACCTGTTAGTGCCTATCAGTGCCAAACACTGCCTTCTATCAGTGACAATCAGTGCCACCTATCAGTGCCAATCGGTGCTTCCTATCAGTGTCAATCAGTGCCACCTGTCAGTGCCAATCAGTGCTGCCTATCAGTGCCCATCAGTTCTGCCAATCAGTGCCACCTGTCAGTGCCAACCAGTGCCCATCAGTGCTGCCAATCAGTGCACATAAGTGCTGCCTATCAATGCCCATCAGTGCCACCTATCAGTGCTCATCAGTGCTGCCCATCAGTGCTGCCAATTAGTGCCTATCAATGCTGCCAATCAGTGCCACTAAATGCTGCCAATTAGTGCTACCTATCAGTGCTAATCAGTGCTGCCTATTAGTGCCATTCAGTGCAGCCTATCAGTGCCAATCAGGGCCCATCAGTGCTGCCTATCAGTGCCGCCCATCAGTGCTCCCAATCAGTACCAATTAGTGCTGACAGTGCTTTCTATTAGTGCCAATCATTGCTGCCCATCAGTGCAGCCAATCAGTGCCGCCTATCAGTGGCCATCAGTGCTGTCAAACAGTGACCATCAGTGCTGTCAGTCAGTGGTGCCTATCAGTGCCAATCAGTGGTATCTATCAGTGCTGCCAATCAGAGCCAATCAGTGCTGCCTGTCAGTGCCCATCAGTGCACTGAGTGCAGGGATGGGGAGAGTTCCCTTCACTGGAACTAAGGGGCCAAGCCCAACCCCTGAAAAACAACCCCCCACAAGACATGGATGAGAGCGTTTGGGGAGAAGGAACTTGACTGGCCTGCACAGAGTTCTGACCTCAACCCGATAGAACACCTTTGGGATGAATTAGAGCAGAGACTGCGAGCCAGGCCTTCTCATCCAACATCAGTGCCTGACTTCACAAATGCTCTTCTGGAAGAATGGTCAAACATTCCCATAGACACATTCCTAAACCTTGTGGACAGCCTTTCCAGAAGAGTTGAAGCTGTTATAGCTGCAAAGGGTGGGCCAAGTCAATATTGAACCCTACGGACTAAGACTGGGATACTAATACAGTTCATGTGCGTGTAAAGGCAGGTGTCCCAATACTTTTGACAATATAGTGTGTGTGTAATATATATATATATATATATATATATATATATATATATATATATATATATATATACACACACAAACATGTGTGTTTGAACTTTGGGGTGCACACCCTAATACAATAGGCTGCACAGGCCTATGCTAGTAGGGAAATTGATCTTGAATAGTTCTTACTTGTCAAAGCTGCTACAAAACGTTTTCCTTCTGCAAAGCAATGTTCTCTGGTTTGCTCTATAATACAGTCACAGTCTCTATACAGTCCTCTATACAGACACAATAGTGGTTTATTTGCCATTGACCACATCAGCTACCCAGATATGCACCACAACATTTGTTAACCAAACTGGCTTTTCCTGTGCTTCTGTCACACCTGATTAAAGCCTGTACAGTATTTCAGTAAGGATTACTGCCTTTTTTTTTTTTTTTGCAATAGAGGGATTGTCTATGCTCAAGACTGTATTGTTTCAGTGTACTGTATTTAATATGTGAGAGTGCATAGGTCATACCAGGAGAGTCACTGTCTTGTGTAGAGTTTCTGTCTGCTTGGACTACTGTAAAATATCTGTTCTGCTTCTGTGAAGTTTTGTGCCAGAAATCCCTAGATGTTCATTACTCATCTGAGGTCTACAGCAACGCTAACCAAAAGTCTGTTTCTGCTCAACTACTTCACACCCTTCATTACTACATTACAAAGTAGTCAGAAAAAAAAAGACTGATGGAATGATGGCTCAGTGAAACTCTATGTTGAAAGAAGTATTAAAAACTGATAAAAGAGTAACTCTATGCAACAAGTAAATCAGTAGAAGTCTTAGAAAAGTGTCAGGAAATGCAACTTATAGACTGTTCTGCACCACCCCTGCTGTTCCTAGGCCCATCTTTTGTAAGTACTTGCTTTTGGATCCCTGTTGGATCATGGCTTTTATGAACTTTGTAGGGATTTGAGCGAGGAAACATTTAATGGAAAGTTTTAGTAATACGTTAGTGCTGTAGTCAGTATTTGGAGCACCTAAACCTTAAACTTTAAACCTAATGCCCTGTACACACGACCGGACTTTCCAGCAGACTAGGTCCGATGGTCTTCCCAACGGACTTCCGGTGGACTTTCTGAACGGACGGACTTGCCTACACACGACCGGACTTTCCGGCAGACTAGGTCCGCCGGTTTTCCCGACGGAGTTATGGCGGACTTTCCGAATGAACGGACTTGCCCACACAGTCCATTCATTTTGAACGGGACTCGGGTATGACGGGACTAGAAAAGGAAGTCAATCTCGCCGCTTTTATCGGCGAGATTGACACCTTGCAGGCCCCGTCGCAGAGCATATCAGGCCCTTAGGTCTGGTATGGATTTTAAGGGGAACCCCCTAAGCCGAAAAACGCCCTTATTAAAGGGGGCTCCCGGATTCCGATAAGCCCCCTGCCTGCAGACCCCAACAACCAACGGCCAGGGTTGTCGGGAAGAGGCCGTTGTCCTCATCAACATGGGGACAAGGTGCTTTGAGGTGGGGGGGGGCGCTGGGCGCCCCGCTCCCCCAAAGCACCCCCCCATGTTGAGGGCATGCGGCCTGGTACGGTTCAGGAGGGGGGCGCTCGCTCGTCCCCACCCTCTTTCCTGACCGGCCGGGCTGCATGCTCGGATAAGGGTTTGGTATAGATTTTGGGGGGACCCCCACGCCGCTTTTTCGGCATGGGGGTTCCCCTTAAAATCCACACCAGACCTAAGGGCCATTGTCGCCTCCCTCTCGCGCTCGTCGCAATAGGAAAATGTGTTGTTCCTATTGCAGCGAGTGCGAGATGTAGTACCCTGTCACCGAGAACCTTGCGTCGTATTTGGTCCGTTGGACCAGCATACCTACGAACGGGCTTCCCGATAGGAACTGGGTCCAGGGGAGCTCCAGCGGGAAGATTTGAAACAAGTTTCAAATCTAAAGTCCGTCAGATTTCCAACTGAAATGGTCAGTCGGAAGTCCAATGCAGCCCACACATGGTCGGATTGTCCGCCCGATTCGGTCCGTCGGACCAGTCTGGTCGAAAAGTCCGCCCCGTGTGTACGCTACATAAATCTAAACCCTAATTTATACCCAAATTAGGGTTTAGCATCTAAACCTTAAACCCTAAACTTAAACCCAAATGAATTTGCAATCAAATTAAAGCTTATAAAAAAAATGTGGAATTAAGTCTCTTACCATGTGCAAATACAGTAAGACAAACCAATAGGATTTCAGTTTATAATCTTGATTTCTGTTTATAGTTAGGGGACCCAAAATGTCCTAAAATTCAGAAGAACTGCAACCATCTACTCAGTTATTCTTCTGCCAGTAGGTACACTATTTACAGAAAACATTAGGCCTGCTCTATACTTGCATCCTAACTATGCAGCTTGCATGAGACTGGGGCAGATACACACGTAAATATGTGTCCTACAATGCCCCTCTGGCATAGCTGCAGTTGACAGACTTCAAAACTCACAAGGACTTAACAGTGTTACTCTGGGTCAATTACGGCTTTCACTAAATGGTGACAGAACAAACAGGTACACAGGGAAAGCACCCACATAAAGAGTGTGGGTGTATATATAGTGTCGAGTATATAATTTCCCTTGTTTTTGCAGCTCTCTGAGAAAGGATATACTGCATATGTTCCTAGAACCTTAATGATTAAATAAGTGCATTGCAAAACATAGGTAATGGAGAACCTTCTTGGTTTATAGACACAAAAACTGTATTTGTACACCAAAAGCATATACATACATAGCCCTCTACTAGACTTTTATTAGAACAAATGGAGAATCCCAATATGTGAGACAACATTACTGCTTGGCTTAAAGCTGGCCATACACCTATAGATTATCTGCAGATTTTCTATGGTTGGATGTAAAAAGTGCAACAGATTTCTCTATGTTCGCTAAACTGTGTGGATGGAGGAATCTCCCACTTTTTTCCATCTAACCATAGAAAATCTGCAAATAATCTATAGGTGTATGGCCAGCTTTACACTGATTGATGTCTGTCAAGGTTGTAATCAGGGATCACAAGTGGCACCTTTAAATAAAAATCTGTTGAGGCCCAAGTCTTATGACTAGACCTGCATACCTCTGCCAAAAACTCAGTAACTACTGTATGAGTTTTGGTGGTCCTATGGATCTCCAGTCAAAATATATTTTAGTTTTGAAAAGGTTCTTATGATATGAACGACCAGTGACCAAATACAGCAATAAAAACTGGCAAAGGTTTTAACTTATCACCGCTCTGATAATAAGCTTCTCAAAGCCACTGGAACTGTAGCCACATATATTGCATTTTACCAGTCCTTAGATGTGGAGACTATATTAGTTCTCTTTTTCAGCCTTCTTTCCCTTATTTTGACCTATGAATCCTGCAAGTAACACACTTCCTGTCCTAAGGTGACAATCCTCACACACCATGCTGTCTACGGAGGAGCAGCGTTGTCACCCTAAAACAGCTAGTATGTTCTGGATGCAGAAAACCTGTTCTCATGTCAATCATATAGGTGGCTGTGTTCTGTAGTCCACAGAGAATGCTGGGAACAATGCTGATAAGATTGTAACTGAGGAACGTTGTAGCTCACTGGACTTTTGTCAGAATTTATCCCTGGTTCACCCGGAATACGAATTTGAAATTGTGTCACCTTACTTGAAGTAGCACAATTTTAAAGCTGCAGGTCAGTGCGATTTCAAAGGCGACTTGCCTGACATCTGTGCAACTTTTTGCACAAATGTCTATGCAAGTCGCACCTGAAATAGCAAAAAATAGTGCAGGAACCTTTTTTTCAAATGGGTGTGGCACCGCAAAGTTGGAGCCGCAGCGATTTAAATGTTTCCATTGCTGACAATAGGGTGCGACTTGTCATGCGATTTTGAACTGTCACATTGCATAACAAGTCACACCAGAGTGAACAGGGGCTTAAAATTATTATTTACACTTATCAAACAAGTACAGTATAACAAACACTTTCCATTATACAGTACTGTGCAAAAGTTTTAGGCAGGTGTGAAGAAATGTTGTAAAGTAAGAATTCTTTTTAAAATATATATTTTATTTGTTCATTACAAAGTGCAAAGTGAGAACAGAAGAAAAATTCTGAATTGAATCGATATTTGGTGTGACTACCCTTTGGCTTCAAACCAGCAGCAATTTTTACACTTGCACACTTTGTACAGTGCACAAAGTCAGACATTTTGTAGGATTAGAGTCAGGTGCATGATTAATCAGTTATACCAAGCAGGCGCTAAATATCATCAATTTCATATGTAGGTTGACTGAAACAGAAACAGCTGTGTAGGAGGATTAAAACTGGGTAAGGAACAGCCAAACTCTTCTATTAATGTGAGGTTGCGTAAGACAGTTTCATGTCACAGGTCACACACCATGGCAAGACAGAGCACAAACAACAAGACACAAGGTAGTTATACTGCATCAGCAACATCTGTCCCAGGCAAAGATTTCAAAGCAGACTGGGGTTTCAAGATGTGCTATTTAGGCGCTTTTGAAGAAGCACAATGAAACATTTGAGGACTGTAGACACAGTGGTTGGACAAGGAAACTTATTACAGCAGATGAAAGACACATCATGCTTACTGCCCTCCGACATCAGAATATGTCCAGCAGTGCCATCTGCACAGAGCTAGAAGAAGCTAGAGGGACCCAGGTACACCCATCTACTGTCCAGAAGTCTGGCTAGAAGTGGTCTTCATGGAAGAATTGTGGCCAAGAAGGCATTTCTCCTATTTGGAGACAAGGCTAAGCGACTCAACTATGCATGAAAATATAGGAACTGGGGCAGCAAGTGCTCTGGACCGATGAGTCAAAATTTGAAATATTTGGCTGGAGCAGGATGCAGTTTGTTTGCCGAAGGGCTGGAATGTGGTACAATAATGAGTGTCTGCAGGCAACAATGAAGCATGGTGGAGGTTCCTTGCACGTTTGGGGCGGCATTTCTAAAAATGGAGTCGGAGATTTTGGTCAGGATCAATGGTATCCTCAATGCCGAGAAATACAGGCAGATACTTATCCATCATGTCATACCATCAAGGAGGCATTTGATTGGCCCGAAATGTATTCTGTAACAGGACAATGACCCCAAACATACAGCCAATGTTATTAAGAAATATCTTCAGCATAAGGAAGAACAAGGAGTCCTGGAAGTGATGGTTTGGCCCTGATCTCAACATCCTCATGTCTGTCTGGGATTACATGAGGAGACAGAAGGATTTGAGGCAGCCGACATCTACAGAAGATCTGTGGTTAGTTCTCCTATATTTTTTGGAACAATCTACCTGCCGAGTTCCTTCAAAAACTGCGTGCAAGTGTACCTAGAAAAATTGATGTTGTTTTGAAGGCAAAGAGTGGTCACACCAAATATCGATTTAATTTAGCTTTCTCTTCTGTTCATTTACTTTCCATTTTGTTAATTGATAAAAAATAAACTCCTCTATTTCTGAAAGCATTTTTAATTTACAGCTATTACACCTGCCTAAAACTTTTGTGTAGTAGTGTATGTTTTACAGACCAAAAGGAAACAAATAAAATAATTTTATTGTTAGGGAGTTTACTTTAAAGCGGAATTTTACCCACAACATTTTGCTAATGTTCTTTAGCAAGGAACGTACATTCCACATTACACTACAGTCCATTAAACATGGTTTCCCATGGAACACGTTCTGTAGTGCAAATCTGCAAAATGCAAAGGAGCTGAGACAGCCGCCGAGGGACCCCAGAAGACCAGGTTTGGGGCCACTCTGTGCAAAACGAGCTGCACAGTGGAGGTAAGTATAACATGTTTGTTATTTAAAAAAAAAAAAAAATACCTTTACAACCCCTTTAAACAGTATAAGCACTCATTTTTACCATTTTACATAGCTATACCTGCAAAAGGGACCAGCCTAATGTGATCTAGCAGGGCTTAGTTTTCGGACTAAAGTTCAATCTTTAAAGTGGTAATAAAGTCTCCTGACCTATGTTGTGGCATATAAAGCATTGTGAAATTACTTACATCTAGGTGTCTTTCATGCTATCCTGACCTGTGATGTTTATGAGGTTTTCCCCAGTCTTTGTCGGCTTGATATCACTGGCGCATGCACTCTTTGTCCACCATTGAGGGCACGCTCATTCTTCATACAGGTGCCGTGTCTAATTCTGAGACAATGGAGGTCCATCGAAGGAATGGATTACTCAAATGGGAAATATCATCAGACTAAAAAATATATTTACCAGCACAGTGGTTGTCTGGGGAAGTTCGATAAACTCTGGACCACCTGGTTAGATGTCCGGGGCCTAGCGCATGTACACCTTGTAAAAACTGATGGGCTATTATGTCTACTGTAATGAGGACCTGTAGGGGAGAGTATGGTTTTATCTCTGTGCTGGTAAATATATTTTTCTAGTCTGATGGTATTTCCCATTTGAATAATCTATTTCTTCACCGTGGAAGGCTTGGTGGACCTCCAGTGTCTCAGAATTAGCTTCCAGGCTTGAAAAAGGGCCCTGGCAATAGCTTGCTTAGGGGCATCCTCAACAGGGATGGATATCATCAAGTATACCTGACAGGCACTGTTTGGGATCCTTGTGGATCTGAGCCTGAAAGACCCGATTAAGAGTGCTTATAGAATGCTGTTCCAGAATGCTCCAGAGACTGGTGCCATATAATAAGGTCATACTGTCCCTAGGACCATTCTCCTGTGACCCCAGGTCAGTTTGATGACTTGCCCCAAGGGGGCTCATCCATAACACCCTGGGCAAACTGAAGATGGGTTAAATGATGCTGGGCATCAAAAGAGGAGCGGGGCTGTATTGCAGAGTGGTAAGGATGACATTGAGCTTAAAAATACAATACTAACAAGACAGGGAATATATTGCTTTTATCCAGGTAATTCATAGGCTTGCATTGTGAGAAATAGCGGTAAAGCAATATCTTTGTGTAGCAAAGCAGGAAAATGTTCTGTATATGTAATGAGCAAATATAGATACCTGCGTTTATATGTATAATTAATAAACTATACACAATATTTTTCAGTAACATTACTTTCCCTCTCTTTTGCATGTATATCTGAAAAACATTGATAAGACTACACTTTCCCATTAAATGCTTATGTGTTTGGACCGCATAGAATCATACTGGCATTAAGACCTTGTACTTTGGAAATGTGTGAGCGGAGGCTTTTAATGGTGAATGACTTAAGTGAGAAGATTTGGCTACAGTGTGCTGGCAGTTTGTTAGAGTTGGTTTCCAGTAGAGGGTGCGCCGTCCTTGTACTTCCAGTAAATAAACCTCGACATGAACGGATTTTAAGTTGCCCCTGAAACTGAAGTTCCCTTAGGGTGGGAGCTTCTTATGTCCTATGCTAAATCTAGCCTTGTTTGCAAGCTTTAAAAATGCTGGAAACAGAAACTGGGACTGAAGGACTGCGGTATTTACTCATTATATTTTAAAACCATAAGCTAAGTTGCCTTAAACCCATTTGTTAAATGTGAAAACAATATGAGCCAAGACATAATTAAAATGACATTACCGTTCACTGGCTTTAAAGAGTAATTACATCATTAAATGTTAACAATCTGGAGTAATAAATAATTGTTATAATGTATTTGGCCAAAAAATTCCATCTGAAATTGGGCACTGAGGTCTGCGGCAAATACAATTTAGAAATATTTCTGTTTATGATTAAGTGTCAGGAATCTTAAGGTTTAGACACATAAAATGTCTGTAATGCGTTAAGGAGCCAACACGGCATTACACATAGCTATAAGTATGCCAGCGATCTTACCACATAAATATATATTACAATGAGTGGGCTGTTAATAAGTTTATGAAAGCAACATTTTGTTACTGGGCCAAAGACGATTAATAATGGAACAATAAGGGTAGAAAAATATTTCGAGTCATGCACTGCACAATAGCTAACTGAATACAAAAGAAATTAATAAAGGAAACAGACTGGAAGGCTAATCCTGAGACAGATGATTCATTATTATCTAAATTAAAGTCTCTTTTAAGTCTCAGTGCTCGGTGTCTGCTGTGTGTAAGAACTCTTGCTGGATTATTCATAAAAGTAGCTTTTTCTCAGACTGGCGGAAACAAATATCCCTTTATGCGGTTTCAGTTACTGTTACATCACAATCACATGGTTACACACTTGCTGGTATGATTGCACTCTAACCTCTTTCTTTAGTCATTGTCTCCTGTTATTTTTATAGAATAAAGTGGCAAAAAACTTTCTGCCAGCTGTCTAGGATTTCAAGCTCCTGGTTTTGTAGACTTATTCCTGGAGATTTTTGTATATAGAAATGTCACTAGCTGACGTATAACAACATACGATATGACCAGTGTCAAAGTGATGGAACCTGGCGGTTGATTTGAGCGGTCCCTGCTGGGAGAACACATTGATTGTTGCTAGCGGCTATAGCTACTGGCATTAATTGCAGCTTAACCGCTTCAGCCCGGAAGATTTTACCCCCTTCCTGACCAGAGCACTTTTTGCGATTCGCACTGTGTCGCTTTAACTGACAATTGCGCAGTCGTGCGACAATGCACCCAAACAAAATTGATGTGATTTTTTTCCCCACAAATAGTGCTTTCTTTTGGTGGTATTTGATCACCTCTGCGTTTTTTTTTTTTTTTGCGCTATAAACAAAAAAAGAACAACAATTTTGAAAAAAAACGCATTATTTTTTACTTTTTGCTATAATAAATATCCCCCAAAAATATATAAAAAAAACTATTTTTTTCCTCAGTTTAAGCCGATATGTATTCTTCTACATATTTTTGGCGAAAAAAATATAAAAAAAAATTAAAATCACAATAAGCATATATTGATTGGTTTGTGCAAAAGTTATAGCGTCTACAAAATAGGGGATAGTTTTATGGCATTTTTATTTTAATTTTTTTTATTAGTAATGGCGGCGGTCTGCGATTTTTATCGGGACTGCGACATTATGGCAGACACATCGGACACTTTTGACACTATTTTGGGACCATTGTCATTTATGCAGCGATCAGTGCTATAAAAATGCACTGATTACCGTGTAAATGACACTGGCAGTGAAGGGGTAAACCACTAGGGGGCGATGAAGGGGTTAAGTGTGTCCTAGGGAGTGATTCTAACTGTGGGGGGGTGGGCTTCAAGTCACATGACAGTGATCACCGCTCCCGATGAAAGAGAGCAGTGATCTCTGTCATGACACAAGCCAGAACGGGGAAATGCCTTGTTAAGATAGGTACTTCCCTGTTCTGGGGCTCCGTGACACGATCGCCGGGAGACGGGCACGGTCACACTGTATGCGGCGGGCGTGCACGCGATCACGATGAGGAGAGGCAAACAGGAAAATGTAAACAAGGCATTTCCCTGTTCTGCCTAGTGACATGACAGGGATCTACTACTCCCTGTCATCGGGAGCAGTGATCTCTGTCATGTCCTAGGTAGCCCATACCCCCTACAGTTAGAACACGCTGAGGGAACACATTTAACCCCTTGATCGGCCCCTAATGTTTAACCCCTTCCCTTCCAGTGACATTTATACAGTAATCAGTGGCTATTTTTAGCACTGATTGCTGTATAAATGTCAGGGATCCTAAAATAGTGTCAAAAGTGTCCGATCTGCCCACCACAATGTTGCAATTTCGATAAAAATTGCAGATCACCACTATTGCTAATAATAAAAAAAAAAGAATAATAAAAATGCCGTACATCTATCCCCTATTTTGTAGACACTATAACTTTTGTGCAAACCAATCAATATACACTTATTATGATTTTTTTTTACCAAAAATATGTAGAAGAATACATATCAGCCTAAACTAAGAAAGGAATTATTTTTTCTATATATTTTTGGGGGATATTTATTTAAGCAAAAAGTAAAAAATATTGCTTTCTTTTCAAAATTGTCGCTCATTTTTTGCTTATACGCAAAAAATAAAAACAGCAGAGGTGATCAAATACCACCAAAAGAAAGCTCTATTTGTGGGAAAAAAGGATGTGAATTTTGTTTGGATACACGACCGTGCAACTGTCAGTTAAAGCGACGCAGTGCCGAATCGCAAAAAATGCTCTGGTCAGGAAGGGGGTAAAATCTTCCGGGGCTGGAAGTGGTTAAACGAAAATCGTTCGATTTGGTATTGTACAAGAAAAATGTTTGCGACCATTTGGAAAGTTTCGGACGACAGCTGTGTACTAATGATCAGATTATTGTACAATCGATTTGAAAGCGATATTTTTTGTATGATATTTTGATCGTGTGTACGGGGCTTTAGTCTCTCATAATGGAAGTTTGTCAGTCTGTTCAGCTTGTCTGGAAATAACCAATGTTTCTAAATGTTTTTTATCTCAGCCTTTGTTCATCACGGATGCTGAGCATACTTCCTTTTAAAAAGATGACAACTAATGGGAAATTTGAATATCCATTACAATCAATAAAGTATGAAACATTGAGCAAGTAAAAGTATATGCTGCACCAACAATGTTTTCAGATAAATGTCCTCAATGAAAAGACATTAAAAGGTTCTATTTAAATAGATTCTATTTAAAGAAGGTTCTATTTAAATAGATTCTATTTAAAGAAGTATTTCCACACCCAGATTCTCATCACTAATCTTGTGATGGCTCAATTCATACACACATCATTCGAAATACTATGATTAGTCTTTTCATTCTCAGAAGTCACACATTTCCTAATAGCACCAAGTCTCAGAGTGCTGATCAGATTACTTTTCCCCCGGGGGTTGTTTAGTGGCTTCTCATCTCCTGTACTAGTGTCATTCACAAAATATTTTTTTCTACACGGAGAGGTAGTTGCAGTTTCTTTCCTGTGTGTTGTACTTGATAAAAAGGAATGTATGCAGTTTTACTTTCAAGATAAGAATAAAAATGACCTTCACAGCTCATCAGTGGCGTCACTAGGGTTGGTGTCACCTGGTGCGGTAATACATGGTGTCACCCCCACCCCCCCACCCCCGGCACTAAGCAGGTTAGTGGCTCGGTGTGGTTTCCCCCCCTTAATCTACCACAATAGATGGAGCTGGGATGTGATTGGGGTGATGGATGGAGCTGGAATTGGATCGGGGGGGATGGATGGCGCGGGGATGGGATCAGGGGGGTGTATGACGTGGGTATGGGATCAGGCGGGGGATGTATGGAGCCAGGATGGGATTGAGGAGATGGATGGAGCCAGGATGGGATCAGGATCAGGGGAATGGCTGGAGCGGGTATGGGATCGGGGGCTGGGTGGAGCTGGGAAGGGATGGGGGGAATGAATGGAGCCAGGATGTGATCGGGGGAATGGATAGAGCGGGGATGGGATCGCGGGAATAGATGGAGCCGGGATGGGATTGGGGATGGGATCGGGGGGATGGATGGAGCAGGTATGGGATCAGGGGGATGGATGAAGCCGGAATGGGAACGGGGGGATGGATAGAGGGGTGATGGATGAAGGCAGAATGGGATTGGGGATGGATGGAGCCGGGATGGGATCAGAGGGGATGGATGAGTGGGTATGGGATCAGGGGGGGTGGATGAGCGGGTATGGGATCAGGGGGGGTGGATGAGCGGGTATGGGATCAGGGGGGTGGATGAGCGGGTATGGGATCAGGGGGGATGGATGGAGCCGGGATGGGATCGGGGGGGTGGATGAGTGGGTATGGGATCGGTAGGTGGGTGGAGCTGGATGGGATTGGGGGGTGGATGGAGCCAGAATGGGATTTGGGGGTGGATGGATCCGAGATAGGATCTTTGATTTGGGGGGGTGAAAGGATATGTTCTAGGGGGTGCTTTGGGAGGGGAGAGGAATTGCGCTGGGGGGAGGGGGGTCAAACTTCAAATCTGCCCTCTCCTACTTCTAGTACAAGTCCTCTCCAACCCAAAACAAAGAGCACCCCCTAGCACCTATTCTCTAACCCCCCTAAAATCACTCCTGGCAGCATAATTGTTACCTGCCAATGTCCCCAACCACTATGTCCACCGCCTCCTCTGCAACACTCCTGTTGCATACCTCAGGGCAGGTGCTGTAGCATGGATGGTGTGCATCCACATCCTCGGGTCTTCCTCCCTGCCTGTGTACACCACGTCAGAGTCAACTCAGCCAAGGAGGAAGCTGCAGTGAGTGCAGCCGCGGCCGTGCCATGTGGAGGTGTGTGTGGGGACGGTCGGATCCTGGGCAGCCAGTCTATCTCTGCCTCACTCCCTCCTCCCCCACTCTCCCCGCAGATCGCATAGAGCAGAGGAGAGGAGGAGATCCCGGAAGGAAAGGAGGGAGCCGAGGCGGTGGCGCCCCTCTCAATGCGGCGCCGGTGCCAGTCTGAGCCGGGTGTCACCCTCTGACGGGTGTCACCCGGGTGCGGGCCGCACCCCCATAGCAACGCCACTGCAGCTCATCATGGTCTTATCCCCATTCACGTTTCCATTCGCATGATTAAGCAGAATCCATGGGCGTCCCCTGAACTTTTTTCAGGGGGGGCTTCATTTTAAGGTCATCCATGCAATATAAAAATATGTACATTCTCTAGGCTATATTTATATGGGCATGGTATGCCTGGCCTGAGTAATTTCCAATACAAAGTGACGCTGAATTATCTCTTATATAACACATATATCTTTCCAGTGGAAAGATATATGTGTTATATAAGAGATAATTCAGCTTCACTTTGTATTGGAAGTTACTCAGGCCAGGCATACCCCCAGTCCATGCCCATATACATAAAGCCTAGAGAATGTACATCTTTTTATATTGCAATGTATTGCATATCTTTCCAGTAATACCTGTCCAACTTTCCAGAAATATATAAATCTAAATGCTCCTCCTAACTGCTGTTACCTGTGGTTCTTCTCTTGCTTGCAACTGTATATGCCACTCACTTCAGGTTAGAATTTCCTGTGATGTGATGATGAGTAGGCACTGGCAGCGTATCACTCAGCGGCTCGGCCACTGACTGCACTGAGTTGGGCACCACCGGTGTTGGCCGGATCTACACAACACCTACACAGGCAGGCAGCCAATCACTGAAGAGGAAGAGGGAAGAGGGAGTGGAACAGCTGAGCTGCCGAGTGGCCGAGCCATCTCATCCGATGATCAGGCCGTGGGTGAGGGAGGGACATCAGATGTGTCAGGACAGAGAGCAGCCGGCTGACTCAGAAAAGGTCAGGACACTGCAGCTGGCAACTGCAACACCTTCTGGACGATTCTGGGAGGGGCAATTGCCCCCCCCTTGCCCCTACCTATGGACGCCCATGGAATCCCATACTTTATAATTGTCAGTGTTTAAAATTGTATGCTTGGGCATCCTATGCTCAAAAAAGTACACAAGCTTTTTTTTTTGTCTCATAGGAGCAGGAAATGCTATTAAATGCACAATACGTATGTTTTTGTGCACGTTTGTACACCTGAAGAATTCCTCTCCTCATATGGAATTGCTCTTCTCCCCTTCCCCAGCCCACAAAACAAACTCCTGAAAGTACATGTGAGCCCTCGTCTTGTAAAACAACCCATCGGCAAAACATTTGTGAATACATTTAAAAAAAATATAAATACATTTTTTCTTTTTTTTTTTCATAAGTGATCACATAACCTCTAGAGCTGGGGGTTGGAGACTACAGGAGGCGTGTCCGTAGGAGGCATAGAAACAGCAGTACACTAATCTTCCCAGTGGAGAGCTGTGCAGGGGGCGTGTTAGAACAAGTCTGATCATTGAAGGACAGGCAGGCTGTGCTCTAACATAGAATGCAAAAAAGAAAACTGACCACAGTAAGCACCATGAATGTGCTTCCATGCCTATAGTGGTCGGTTTGGAAAAGAAAAGCAGGGGGACTTGCAGGGTCACCAGGTATTTCACAGAAAGGAAGCAGAAAGAAGAAAAAAAAACCACACACACACACCATTCATGTAACCACTTCACGACTGCCCTATAGCAGTTTTACTACTACAGGGAGGCTGCTGTGCGTAGGGTCACGTAAATATATGTGATTCTGCACTTCTGGGTAGTGAGCGCGAATGTGCACTGCTGCCGGATCGCTCCAGCTGTGATTATGCATAGCGGGAGCTGATCAGTGGATACCACGGACTTGATGTCTGCCGGCACCCACCAATCATTTATTACAGAGGCAGAACAGCAGTCTGCCTATGTAATCAAGGCAGATTGACATTCTGTCAGTAGGGAAGGCATTGATCCTGTGTTCCTGTACAGCAGGGACAAGGATCCATGTCTTTCCCAGTAAAAGCACCTCCCACACAGCACAAACACAGGCTAAGCACACAGTTAACCCTTTGATCACCCCTGATGTTAACCCCTTCTCAGCCAGTGTCATTAGTACAGTGACCGTGCATATTTTTGGCACTAATCACTGTATTAGTGTCACTGGTTCCCAAAAAAAGTCTCAAAAGTGTCAGTTAGTGTCCGATTTGTCTGCTGCAATATCGCAGTCCCGTTATAAGTCGTATAAGTCCCTGATCACTGCCATTACTAGTAAAAAAAAAAAATCCATAAATATATCCCATAGTTTGTAGAAGCTATAACTTTTGTGCTAACCAATCAATATACACTTATTGGGGATTTTTTTTTACCAAAAATATGAAGCAGAATATATATTGGCCTAAATTGATGAAGACGTTTTTTTTTATTGGATATATTTTATAGCAGAAAGTAAAAATTATTGTTGTTTTTTTTTTTTTGTTATTATCAGTCTTTTTTTGTTTATAGCACAAAAAAAAAAGACAAAAAAAAAATTAGTGTCCCACTACTGCACAATTGTTAGTTAAAGTAACGCAGTGCCGTATCGCAAAAAATGGCCTGGTCATGAAGGGGGTAAATCTTCTATAGCTGAAGTTGTTAAAGGGCCATTCTGTCCAAAGATGGTTTTGCTCTCTGTATCTGTAAATTTTATGGTGGCCATGCACTCTCTCTTTGATAAATGATCAGTTTCTTTTCCAATTGATCTCCTTCTTTATTTGACAACCCATTTGACACACACAGGGTAGTGGATTTCGACCGATATAATGTTATAATGTGATCGCAACTTATAATTGTAACTCATTGATCGCATCTCTATTTCCACCTTGTAATCTCATATTCATGAACAAAGTATCTCTGTGCTGCCAAACAATGCAAAATGATCAATACATTTCATCCCTGGCCAATCTTCCTAGTTTGATCAAATCCAATCGAAATTCAGTCTAAATCAATCAGAAGGGAAGTTATGGCTATTTGATTGCATTGTAGATTTGATCTTTTTGTTTGAATTGAAGATTGATTTGATAAAAAATGCAAACTGTGTATGGCCACAATTACTACTCTTGTTCTCTCCTCCATTTTCAGTAGTTATTTACCCACCATAGTTCCAGATGTAAAGAAGAAGACAGAAGAAGCTGTTATAGACATCAAAGATACGTAGGAGGTGGTGAATAATTCATCCTACCACTGTGTAACAAGAAAAACCTGTAAAGTAAAACAAGAACATAGTTTCTTTTTTACTCCTCATGTATCTACAGTATTCCACTCGTTGAAGTCTTAGCGGAGGTATGGAAACATTGTGTTGGCAAGCTGAGCAAATCTGGACTCCAAATGCTTGTCAGCCGAGACTCATAAACTAAAAGAACAAAAGTATAGCAGGAATACATTACATGATTACTAGAACTGAGAAAAGATTCTTAGAAAGTGCACCTTAACTACAAGTATAAACGAAACCGCCAAATGTTCTCTGTAGAGCATTTCTACTGAAATTAATTCAGGTTCTTAGTCCTTGATGTGGCAGATGAGTGGTAATGAAGACAGTCTTACCTCCAATGTCCGGTTTAGACAGGTCTTTTTCATATCCTTCTGGTGTCCTTTTTGGTATCAACTAACCCAGCATGCTTAAAGTTATTTTGATGCGCTACCAAAGTCTGAGATTTCTGAATCACTAATTTTGAATCATTATTATTATACAGGATTTATATAGCGCCAACAGTTTACGTAGTGCTTTACAACTTGAAACATTGCTTTTCTTATGTGTCTTTAATAATGCGGGCATGTGCTAACTGAACCATCTCCACCCAAAAACTGAAACACTGCTATCTGCTTTTCTTATGTGTCTTTAATAATGCTGGTATGTTATTTTTACTTAACCGTCTGTAGACCTGTCCACATTACAATGCTTTATTATCTCCCTTGTCTTACCCAAAATTATGGCCCATTTAACTTCAGTGCCCTCTTGCTAGTCTGTTTCTGAAGTTAGAATTTTGCCCTGTTAACCAGCCAAGCTTTATTACCTCCTGAGTGATAATTGAAATCCACCCACACCCTACCCCTATCAGTATAAATACAAGCTTCTTTTGGGGGAAGCATTTGCAGGGGGGACACATTTGCAACTGGGCTCTTTCTCAAAGTGGGCTATTTCTATAAGTGGGAGCACTTCTGACTCTGCACTTCAGCGAATGCAAAAAGCGAAGGGACACAAGAAAAAACTTTTAAAAACACCACACAGTTATCAGGTTACCTTGTTTACCCCTTTACTCTTTCTCCTTGTAACATGCATTCTCTACCACTCCTTTTGACAGCTCTGTCCTCTATCCTAATGCTATCTCTCCTTCCCCCCTCTTCTCCCCCCCACAGTATATATATATATATATATATATATATATATATATATATATATATATATATATATATATATATATCTCACCCTCACTTCTGTCCTCTCCCTATTACTGCACCCACCAACTCCTGCTAATTCTAAATCCACACACACTAAAAATCTCCAAGACCCTGGGGCATGTCCCTTCATATAAATCCCACTCCCATATTAGCTCCCTCACCCTCCTGCTTCTCCTAACCTCTGGAGATATATCCCCAAACCCTGGGCCTCCATCATTTAACTGTACCCCATGCACCCATCACCTTGCACTCTCTGGCAGCAGCCGCAATCAACACAATTTAGTTCCCATTTCTATTCTTCCCAAGACCAGACTCCCTTTCTCTTGTGCCCTTGGAACTCCCGCTCTGTCTGCAACAAACTCACCTCTCTCCATGACCTCTTTATCGCCAACTCATTTAACCTACTCGCCATTACCGAAACCTGGCTCCACGAATCCCACACTGCTTCTTCTGCTGCCCTATCCCATGGTGGTCTTCTCTGGACTCACTCCCCCAGATCCAGTGGACGTAAGGGAGGAGGTGTCGGAATCCTTCTAGCCCCACATAGCACCTTTCAGGTACTTCAGCCACCTCCCTCTCTGTCACTCTCTTCTTTCGAAGCACACTGCATTCATCTTTTCACTCCAATTTCTCTAAGGATAACCATGATCTACAGGCCCCCTGGACCAGTATCAACGTTTCCTGATGACTTCTCTGCCTGGCTACCCTACTTTCTTTCCTCTGAAATCCCCACAATCATTCTCAGGGGCTTCAACATCCCTATTAATGTTAACACTCCTGCCCCTTCCAAACTTCTCAGCCTAACCTCCTCTTTACCCGAAGCAGTGGATACATGCTCCTACTCACTCCGAAGGCAATACCCTTGACCTCGTTTTCTCTCACCTTTGCACTCAATGCAACCTCTCTAACTATCCACTCCCTCTCTCTGATCACCACCTTATTAGTTTCACTCTCTCCCTCTCCTCTGCCTCCTCTCCCTCCAACTGCCTAAAAGTTACCCGCAGAAACCTACATCATCTCAACCCTTCTCTTCTCTACTCTGCTATCGACAACCTCTACAACAAAATTTCACCCCTATCCTGCACCAACCTAGCCACTTCTGTCTACAACGCTTCACTTCTAGCCTCACTGGACTCACTGGCCCCCCTCACTACACACAGAATCAGGCCCCGACCCCTTCAACCTTGGCAAACAGATGATACTAGAAGTCTGAAAAAACGTAGTCGTGCTCATGAGCGCCTGTGCAGTAAGACTAAGTCTCAGAGAGATTTCAACCAATATAAATCTGCCCTCCAAAAATACAATTCCAGCCTCCTCACTGCCAAGCAGACCTATTTTATCACTCTCATTAGCAACTTATCATCCCGTCCCTGTCAACTCTTCTCGACCTTCAACTCTCTACTTCGTCCTCCACCGCCTCCACCCACCAACTCACTCACTGCCCAGGAGATCGCCAATCACTTCAAATAGTAGATTGATACAATTCGCGCAGAGATTTCTACTGTTCAGATACCCTCCACGCTTTACACTTCATGCCCACAGGCACAATCATTACTTCCCTCTTTCAACCCCACCACTATAGACGAGGTTGCTAAACTACTTGGTAATGTCCACCTTACCACCTGCCCTCTGGATCCTGTTCCCTCACAAATGCTACGTTCACCCTCTGGCTCTATGCTACACTCTCTATCCCACATCTTCAATCTCTCGCTCTCTTCTGGCATCTTCCCCAACTCTCTAAAACATGCACTTGTTAGACCCATACTTAAAAAGCCCTCACTGGACCCATCCAATCTTAACAACCTATGCCCCATCTCCCTGCTCCCCTTCTTATCCAAACTCCTCGAACGTCTGGTCTACAACTGACTGAGCGTCCGCCTCGCTGATAATAGCCTTCTTGATCCCCTTCAGTCTGGTTTTCATCCTCAACACTCCACAGAAACTGCTCTCCTAAAACTAACAAATGATCTACTAACGGCCAAAACCAACTGACACTATTCTGTACTCCTACTCCTGGAGCTCTCTGCTGCCTTCGATACAGTTGACCAGCCCCTCCTCCTCAAAAAACTCCACGCCTTTGATCTCCGTGACTGTACTCTTCGCTGGTTCTCTTCCTACTTATCCAACCGCACCTTTAGCATTTCTTACAACTCTACTTCCTCCTCTCCTCTTCCTTTCTCTGTTGGGGTCCCCCTAGGTTTTGTTCTTGGACCTCACCTATTTTCAATCTACACCTCCTCCCTGAGTCAACTAATAGCCTCCCATGGCTTCCAATACCACCTCTACGCTGACAACACCCAAATCTATTTCTCTACCCCTCAGCCCACTCCCCCTGTCTCCTCAGGTATCACTAATTTACTATCAGATATATCAGTCTGGATGTCACACCACTTCCTCAAACTCAATCTATCCAAAACCGAACTTATAATTTTTCCTCCCCAATATGCCCCTTCCCCCGGTCTCTCTGTCAAAATTGATGGCATAACTATAAGCCCATCTTCACATGCCAAGGTTTTAGGTGTAGTCCTGTCCAAATTCTGCCACCTCAACCTCCGCAACATCTCCAAAATACGCTCCTCTCTAACCATTGACACAACAAAGCTCTTAATTCACTCGCTGGTCATCTCTCGCCTCGATTACTGCAACTCCCTTCTCATTGGCTTACCTCTACATAGTCTATCACCTCTTCAATCCATCATGAATGCTGCTGCCAGACTCATCCACCTTACCAATCGCTCTGTGTCTGCCACTCCTCTCTGTCAATCCCTCCACTGGCTTCCGCTCGGCCAAAGAATTAAATTAAAAATACTAACAACTACCTACAAAGCCATCCACAATTTCGCCCCCAGCTACATCACTAGCCTAGTCTCTAAATACCAATCTACTCGTTCTCTTTGTTCCTTTCAAGACCTCCTGCTCTCTAGCTCCCTCATCACCTCCTCCCATGCTCTCCTCCAGGACTTTTCCAAAGCCTCTCCAATCCTATGGAATGCCCTACCCCAATCTGTCTGCTTATCTTCTACTTTATTAGCTTTTAGACGATCCCTGAAAACCCTTCTCTTCAGAGAAGCCTACCCCCACCTAACAACTGTATTTTCATTTTCTCCATCAGCTCATCCCCCACAGTTATTACCTTTTGTTTCCACTTGACCCTCCCTTCTAGATTGTAAGCTCTAACGAGCAGGACCCTCTGATCCCTCCTGTTTTGATTTGTATTGTAAGTGTACTGTCTGTCCTCATGTTGTAAAGCGCTGTGCAAACTGTTGGCGCTATATAAATCCTGTATTATAATAATAATAATAACTTGAGGGTAGACAGTACAAATACAATACACTTTAATACAGTAGGAATCAGAGGGCCCTGCTCCTTAAAGCTTACAATCTAAGAGGGAAGGTCAAGAGATACAAGAGGTAATAACTGTGGGCGATGTGCTGATTGAGAAGATAAATGTACAGTTGTTAGGTGGGGGCCAGATAGGCTTCTCTGAAGAGATGAGTTTTCAGGGATCGTCTGAAAGTGGATAAAGTAGGAGAAAAATCGGACAGATTGGGGTAGAGCATTCCAGAAGATGAGAGGGGCTCTGGAGAAGTCCTGAAGGCGAGCATGGGATGAGGTGACAAGGGAGTTTGAGAGAAGGCGGTCTTGGGAGGAGCGAAGAGAACGATTAGGTTGGTATTTTGAGACTAGGTTAGTATGTATCTGGGGGCCAGGTTGTGGATGTCTTTCTAAGTTATAGTTAGTATCTTGAATTTAATTTGAGTGGCAGCCAATGGAGGGATTGGCAGTGGGGTATAGCAGATGCTGAGCGGTTTGTGAGGTGGATGAGCCTGGCAGCAGCGTTCATGATGGACTGAAGTGGGGATAGCCTATTTAGAGGTAAGCCAATGAGGAGGGAGTTGCAGTAGTCGAGGCAAGAGATGACCAGGGAGTGGATTAGATGCTTTGTGGTGACATTGGTTAGGAAGGAGCGTATCTTGGAGATGTTGTGGAGGTTTAGGCAGCAAATTTTGGATATCGATAGGATGTGGGGCCAAAAGGTTAGTTCAGAGCCCAGGATTACACCTAGGAACTTGGAATGGGGAGACAAGTTGATAGTTGAGCCGTTGATATTGACAGAGAAATCAGGGGAAGTGGCACCTGAGGGAGGAAATATCATGAGCTTGGTTTTGGATAGGTTGAGTTTGAGGAAGTGATGTGACACTGAATCACTAATTTCTAATTCATTTAGATCCCAAAAAGTAACTTGCAAAAAAAGAATGAAGACATGTCTGACAATTTAGAAACCAAAATGCTGAATTGGCTCCTCTAATTGAAAGTATATGTATATATATATCAACCATCTCTAAAATCTCATATAATCTTTAACAGGTTAATTCCATATTCAAAAAATAATTTTCAATATTTTTAAATCTGCAGCTTTTATTAAAATAATATCTAGTGATCCTGCTATAAAGATACCTATTTAGACACTTCCAGTTATAGGAAGTTAGGGACGTGTCCCTGTCTCCCAATTATGCTTGTGTGTTAAAACTCTTTCACATGGGATTCCGATGGAGGCTACATGTAGCTTTTTCAGCACACAGATCACAGGCATGACCAACAGTTGTCATCAGGAAACCTGCCTTGAGAAATTCCATGCAACCATCATTGAAGTGCATGTATACAGGAAGATACAGGAGATACTGTACAACAAAGTATTAAAAATAAGGTAAATATACTGCGAGCAGGTGGCAGGTGCAGGCTCAGCAACAAATATTCACCTTGCTGGCTTGCTTCCGGGTTTGGAGTGTGCATGCACAGTAGCACAGTCACACTATAAGTCGCTGATCATTGCCCCTACAGTATAGCATCTATAGCTGCACGAATTCCAGTATATATACCATAGTTTGGAGACTCTAACTTTTACACAAACCAATTAATATACACTTTTTGGTATTTTTTTTTTTTTTTTACCAAAAACATGTAGCAGAATACATTTTGGCCTAAATTTATTAGAAAAAAGATTTTGTGATTGTTTTATTGGATATGTTTTATAACAGAAAGTAGAAAATGTTGTGTTTTTTTTTTTTTTTTTAATTTTCTGTATTTTTTTATATAATGAAAAAAGTAAAAACCCATTGGTGATCAAATATCACCAAAAGAACGCTTTGTTTGTGTGAAAAAAGTGATACAAATTTCATTTGTGTTCAGTGTTGCATGACCGAGCAATTGCCAGTTAAAATAACACAGTGCCAAATAGCAAAATGGTGTGGTCATGAAGGAGGTAAACCCTTTTGGTGGTCAAATGGTCAAAAATGGCAATTGTTTTTGATTAATCACTTGCTTACAGGGCACTTAAACCCCCCCTCCTATCCAGACCAATTTTCAGCTTTCAGCGCTGACGCACTTTGAATGACAATTGCGCGGTCATACAACACTGTACCCATATGAAATTTTTATCATTTTTTTTCCCCACAAATAGAGCTTTCTTTTGGTGGTATTTGATCACCTCTGCAGTTTTTACTTTTTGTTAAAAAAATGTAAAAAACTGAATTTTTTAAAAAAAAAAAATTTTTTTTTTACATTTTGTTATAAAAAATTTAAAACAGGTAATTTTTCTCCTTCATTGATGTACGCTGATGAGGCGGCAGTGATGGGCACTGATAGGCGGCAGTGATGGGCACTGATCAGTTACACTGATAGGCAGCACTGCTAGGTGGCACTGATTGGCACTACTGGTGGGCATTGATAGGTGGCACTTGTGGGCACTGATAGGTGGCACTGTGGGCACTGATAGGTGGCACTGTTAGGTGGCACTGTGGGCACTGTTAGGTGGCACTATTAGGTGGCACTGATGAGGCAGATGTGCCTCTTCCACTTCGGGACCGATGTCCCTCACATCTGAGCTGGTGATCTTTTGTTTACATCATGTGATCAGCTGTCATTGGCTGACAGCTGATCACATGGTAAGGGTCCGGGACCGGCCCCTTCCTTAGATCGGTGATCACCCGAGTCTCAGTGACTCGGTGTTCACAGCGCACGTGGCGCGCACCCAGCAGGGCGTGCGCAGAGCGCATGCACAGGGGAGGCCGTCATACGATGGCCTCCCGGGAATTCAGGTCCGCGCTGTGGCCGTCATTCGGCCATAGCGTGGATGCCAAGTGGTTAAAGCCCTATACACACTATCAGATTTTCTGCTGATTTTTTCCTTCGGATTTACCAAAACCATATAATATGAAATCAAACCTTAAGAGTTTCAATTTGTATGCAATCAGGCAGGCCCTTGCACCAGGGCCCGTACAAGGGGTGGGCGGAAGGGGCGGATGAATTTATTGTAGGAAGGGGGCGCAGCAGTGGTGTACTAACTGGGTGCCACACATTGGGGGGGTGTCAGGCGGCCCCCCCATCCTCGCATCCTCCCCTGTAGGAAACAGTGAGAGCGGGACAGGCTTGGTAGTGCAGCGGTAATGTGACATGCTGACAGCGCAGGGAGAGTTCAGGTTAAATTCTAATAGCCCAGCGAGTACAACTCCCCCCCTCCACAGAAATGGAAGAGGCTGCATCGGCTCTGCCCCCTCCCTCTCCTCTGTTTCTGTGTCCCGTCCATGCTCCGTGCAGCCCGTGTGCTGCCTCTGAAAGGAATGTGGGGGCGGGAATATTTAAACAAGTAGCCACCGACGGAACTAGTGTGAGCAACCTGGGAACATCCAAGTGAGTTATCAGCACTGTCACTGTGTCCAGGCTCTGCTCTCTCTCTCCCAAATCTTTCACTCCCCCTCTTTCCTCTGTTGTCCTCTAGCAGAGTCTTTCATTAACTCTATGCTAATAGTTGGCCCCATCATGTTCCTTTAGCCAGGGTTTTCACTAGTGTGATCATAGACATTGCATGTGATTCGCACTCCATTGCTATACAAATCACATGCGATGTCTGTGCAATGCAAATTCAGCCATACAAACTGTATGGCTGAAATCGCATTTGCACCAAAACGGTGCAGGACCCTTTTTTTGGTCTGCACTGGAATTGGATTGGATGGTTGTTTACACCTATGCAATCCGATTCCTGCCCCATTTCACAGTTCTCACTGCGATCTGCAAACCGATCTGGGGGTGTCATTCATTTTACATTGACACCCATAGCAGTTCGCAATGGGCAGCGTGAACGGCCGACAAGCAACATGCAATGCAGGAATCAGCACTGGAATTGCGCGGATTCCTGCATCGCATATATGTGAACCAGGACTCAAGTGGGTTCACTCTGATGCGCTGTGGCTCAGTTGCAGTACTGGTGTATACACAGTTTTCCTGCATTTACCTCAATTTTCACTACAGTCCCACAGACTTCTATTAGGTTACACATTTTTGCAACATTTTCTGAAAGTGCACCAAATGTCCTCTATACTGAATCTTTGGTGTGCTTTCAGAAAACACAGTAAAATTACACAAGCTAATAGAAGTCTGTGGGACTGCAGCTAAAAATGGGGATAAAATGCAGAAAAACTGCGTATATGCCAGCACTGCGAGAAACTCCAGGACACCAGTGTGAACCCAAAGGCTTCAGGGTACTGTGTAATGTAAAGGGGTCCAGAGGTGCAGGGTGCTGTGTAATGTAAAGGGGTCCAGAGGTGCAGGGTGTTATGTAATGTAAAGGAGTCCAGAGGTGCAGGGTGCTGTGTAATGTAAAGGGGTCCAGAGGTGCAGGGTACTGTGTAATGTAAAGGGGTCCAGAGGTGCAGGGTGCTGTGTAATGTAAAGGGGTCCATAGTGCTGTGTAATGTAAAGGAGTCCAGAGGTGCGGGGTGCTGTGTAATGTAAAGGAGTCCAGAGGTGCAGGGTGCTGTGTAATGTAAAGGAGTCCAGAGGTGCAGAGTGCTGTGTAATGTAAAGGAGTCCAGAGGTGCAGGGTGCTGTGTAATGTAAAGGAGTCCAGAGGTGCAGAGTGCTGTGTAATGTAAAGGAGTCCAGAGGTGCAGGGTGATGTGTAATGTAAAGGGGTCCAGAGGTGCAGGGTGCTGTGTAATGTAAAGGGGTGCAGAGTGCTATGTAATGTAAAGGAGTCCAGAGGTGCAGGGTTCTGTGTAATGTAAAGGGGTCCAGAGGTGCGGTGAACTTACAATTTAGCCATTTGTCGACCCGCCGCAGTACATATAATGACGGGGCTGCAGCTACAGTATTGTATTGTAGTGTTGTATTGTTTTAAGTGTTTTCTGGTTTTGAAAGGACACTGACTCTTTATTTATACCCGGGGGGGGGGGGGGGGGCGCAGTTTGCCATCTTTGCCCTGGGCACCAGATGGCCTTGTCCCAGCACTGCCTTGCACTACATAGTTTTGGTAAACCTGAAGACAAAAATCAGCAGAAAATCTGATAGTGTGTATGGGGCTTAACAGTGCATTAATAGGTTAAAGCCCAACAAAGGATTATATGCAAAGCACGATTTTCCAACAAATGGGCAAAAATGTAGACATAGTTCCTCTTACTTTTAGTTATTCATGATTTAAATCAATAAAGTTATGACCATCATTCACGTTCATTGAACCTTTCTGGAATCATTTGAAAATCTTACACATTTACAGACAGATACATATTCAAACAGCCGCAGTACAGCCTTATGCAATGTCCTTCAGGGAGATTACTAAACATGCCTGTGACTGGACAACTGCAGCCTAATGAGGCTCTATCCTTGGGTTCATATTATCCTTTGTCAGCATATGTGCTTGAAACAGAGCCTGATTGGTTCAAAGTGCTGACCCTGCCTCTCCCATTCTAAAGGGCCGTACACACAAATAGGAGGCAGCATCGGCCGATTCAAAAGAAACTGGCCGGCATTTGGCCCGTGTGTATGGCAGCCAGTCTGACAGAAGCTGGCCATTTGGCTGGCTTCTGTCAAAGGGGCATGACTGAAAAAGGTCTGCCGATCTACACCCAGTGTTTTCTGGTAATGGTCCCTCTGTCAGAACACAATAGCTCAGCAGGGGAGATCACCATACTAACATTGGATTGTTAGTACAGTGGTTCCACCTGAGATGTTTGTTTTTTTTTTTTTCCGTTCAGTTCACTGGGTTGAATGAAAAACAGACTACTAGTGTGTACTAGGCTTTAGTGCCGCTGTGCATGGGATTACAAGACAATGCTATCAAGATAGAGTCAGATACTTACATAAATTGCAAATAAAGATACATTTATTTATGGTTTTAAATAAATGATACCTTAAAGCAGTAGTAAATTTAACCTACAAAATAAAAAAAAATTAAAAAAAGAAGGTTCCCCCTGCAGGTTTAAGCCATAATGTGCTAGTATGATGGTGTAATGCCGCGGAATGTCCGACAGAAAAAGTCCGACAGAAGCTTTTCATCGTATATTCCGATCGTGTGTATGCCTCATCGGACTTTTTTTTTAGAAAATTCTGACGGACCTAGAAATGGAACGTGTTCTAAATATTTCCGACGGAACCAATTCCTATCGGGAAAACCGCTCGTCTGTATGCTGTTCCGACTGACCAAAAACGACAATGGAAGCTATTGGCTACTGGCTAGTGAACTTCCTTTTTCTAGTCCCCTCATACGTGTTGTACATCACCGCGTTCTTGACGGTCAGACTTTGGTCGGACTTTGGTTTGACCATGTGTAGGCAAGATCGTTTAAATGGAATTCCGTCTGAGTTCCATCGGAGAAACCTTCGGAGTTTATTCCAACGACAAAACCGGTCGTGTGTACAGGGCATTAGACATACCTTTAGAATGGATTCCTCCAATGGCGCCCTGTCACCGCTGACAGGGGTTCCATCTTCACCCGGTCTTCTTCTGGGTTCACAAGCTCGGGCTGTCTGATTGGCCGGAGCTGTGATGACATCACTCAGGTGCATGTGCGTGGGAGCCCCGGGCACAGCACAGAGCTCTGGTGGAACGGCACAGGTATTGTCACCGGCTGCTGCTCACTGGAATATTTCCTAAATGGTGCACGTTTAGGAGACATTCATTTTACCTTCAGGTAAGCTTTATTGTAAGCTTACCTTTAGGTAAAAATTGCACAAAAGAGTTTACTACCACTTTAAATGTAATTTTAATATAATTTGCCTGAGATTCAGCCTTAGGCTATGTTCACATTTATGCATAAATGATATCTGTCAACACACATCAATACATCAATACTGTACATTTAAAATCAATGGACATGCTTGAAAACACATGCCGACCTGCTTTAATTGTGAAACACGTCAGTGCACGTTGGTGGGCTTTGCAATGCACTTTAAAATGACCTGCTATGAAACGTCAAGATGTAAATCCAGCTTGTTTCAAAATAGAAGCAATAAAATTGAAACAAAAGGCCTGGAGGGAATTTCTTACAGATAGATCTCATCCCTAAAGAATAGCTTCTACCCATAATTTATTTATTACAGATATTTACATAGCTCTGACAGTTTTACGCAGGGCTTTACATATATTTTGTACATTCACATTCATCGCTGCCCTCAAGGAGCTTACCATCTAAGCTCCCTAATTCACATTCATACATACAGTATAATTAAAATATCAGGATTCAGCAGACCAATCCTTTAAGGACAGAGAGTCAACACCTGCACTGATAATGCTTCATATGGAAAATATTGCAAACCGGAATATAATGACTGCATTTCCCCTTAAAACACAATATTTCACAAACTTTCACTCATTTCTTTGTAAATCAGTGTTTTTACAATACTGTATACACAGGATTCAGGAAATGGACTATGACTTTTATAAGACAGTGATGTAAGAGGACTCCAGGAATGAATGAGTCTGTTGTAATCACAGCTGTAATATGTAGGGTGACTGAGTGCGCTTCTCCTTCGGGATGTAACTCCTACTGGCTCATAGTTTACTATGAGACCTTCTCCCTTCTCAGTTCTGCTAATCCTCTAGTCTGCTTAGTGTAGGAATTTCCTGGGCAGAAGACTGTGAGTCCCATGTGAAGGTATCATTTTTGGGACATGTTCAAGAATGTTTGATATATTGAGTAACACAAACTTCGATTCCCAAGGTATTTGCGAGAAAATGGTATTCTATTCCCTTCTGTTTAGAGGCATCTTCTTGAAAGATGCAGAGAGAACTGGCATTCTGTTTAATTTTCAGGAACATGAAGCAACACCCCTGGAGGTGTTATTGCTTATGTCGGAGTAGATGTAAACCCTATTTAGATGACATTTAGTTTTCTAATGCTTTGTGTATTATAAACAGCTGGCATCACAGTGCAGCTGGTGTCTAGTGGCCTCCTTTGCCCACTTCCTTTCTTCACGTACATACTCAATCCTGGGCTCCACATTGGAGGTCAGAACTGACTTCCTGATGGCAGGAATGGTGCACCATACCTGCACATTGTATGTCGGACTCGGCATGGTCTTTTGTAGTCTCCACAAGGAACGGTCATTACAGGGCGAAAATGCAGGAGCACACTTAGGAGATAGTTTTCACCCCCATAACAGACAGGAAGCTCCTGAGCAAGGACCTTCAAGACAGATGTCCTTTTAATGAAAGCTGCAGAGTTAAATAGATTGCAAACAACTTTTTAAATTACATTAACATTTTTAAATGTACAGTATATGAGATTTTAGTAATTAGTAAATAAATGCTAGAATGTAAAAAAGGGAAAACTACACTCAAAACTCCTACTTTAATTGTGGATGTATAGTGCCTTGAAAAAGTATTCATACCCCTTTTCCACATTTTGTCATGTTACAAACAAAAACGTAAATGTATATTATTGGAATTTTATGTAATAGACCAACACAAAGTGGCACATAATTGTGAAGTGGAAGGAAAATGATAAATGGTTTTCATATTTTTTTTACAAATATGTGAAAAGTGTGGCGTGAATTTGTATTCAGCCCCCCTGATTAAATACTTGGTAGAACCACCTTTCGCTGCAATTACAGCTGCAAATCTTTTTGGGTTGTCTCTACCAGCTTTGCACATCTAAAGAGTGACATTTTTGCCCATTCTTCTTTGCAAAATAGTTCAAGCTCTGTCAGATTGGATGGAAAGTGTCTGTGAACAGAAATTTTCAAGTCTTGCCATAGATTCTCAACTGGATTTAGGTCTGGACTTTGACCTGACTTTGACTTTGACCTAAAGCCTCGTACACACGATCGGACTTTATACAAACGTTTCCGTGGATTTCTGTACAAAGGGCGTTGGCCGTGAACTTGTTAAGCATACACACGGCAAGACTTTTTAGGCAACAAACATGAACGTAGTGACATTTGAAAATACTGACAACACTTCAAAAGAGAACGTTCAATTCTCCGGCATCACCCTTTGGTCAACTTCTGTATTGTTGTCTGATCTTTTGCATTGATTCTGAGTATGCGTGTTTGTACTTTGTACTAAAGTCCGATGGTTTTGTGTACATACGATCAGACTTGCCGTTGTTGGACTTTTGTTGCTGCCAAGTTTGTCTATTCGCACAACATTTGTCCGATGAAAACCGAAAAAGTTTGTCCGATGGAGCGTGCACACGGTCGGATGTTGCCCTAAAACAGGTCATTTGCATGTTTGTTGTCAAAAAGTCTGATCGTGTGTATGGACCTTAACACATGAATATGCTTTGATCTAAACCATTCCATTGTAGCTCTGGCTGTATGTTTAGGGTCGTTGTCCAGCTGGAAACCTCTGTCCCAGTCTCAAATCTTTTGCAGACTCTAAGACTATGTTTCCACTATTGCGTCCCCAAAAGTCGCGCGATTTACACTGCGACTTTGCTATGCGATTTGTGATGCAATGTCATGTGACCGGTGAAAACCATGTGAGAACAAGTCGCACCAATGTCGGAACAAAGTAGTGCAAAAACCTTTTTTGGATTCGCTGCGACTTGAGTCGCACCAATTAGAACGGGGACCATTGAAATACATAGGTTTTGACTTGTCATGCAACTTCACATGTGTCAAGTCGCACAACAACTCGCAATAGTGGAAACAGAGCCTAAAGCTCCATACACACTATCAGATTTTCTGCCGATTTTTGTCTTCAGATTTACCAAAACCATGTAGTGCAAGGGCCTACCTGATTGCATACAAATTGAAACTCTTAAGGTTTGACCTCATATTATATGGTTTTGGTAAATCTGAACAAAAATCAGCAGAAAATCTGATAGTGTGGATGGGGCTTGACAGGTTTCCTTCTAAGTTTGCCCTGTATTTGGCTCCATCAACTCTGACCAACTTCCCTGTCCCTGCTGAAGAAAAGCATCTCCACAATATGATGCTGCCACCACCATTTTTCATAGTGGGGATGGTGTGTTCAGGGTGATGTGCAGTGTTAGTTTTCTGACACACATAGTGTGTTGCTTTTAGATCAAAAAATTCAATTTTGGTATCATCTGACCAGAGCATCTTCTTCCACATGTTTGCTGTGTCCCCCACATGGCTTCTCGCAAACTGTAAAGTGGACTTCTTATGGCTTTCTTTCAACAATGGCTTTCTTCCTGCCACTCTTCCATAAAGGCCAGATTTGTGGAGTGCACGACTAATGCCGCGTACACACGGTCGGACTTTTCGTCTACAAAAGTCCGACAGCCTGTCCGACAGACTTCCGGCGGACTTTCGGCGGACTTGCGGCAGACTTTCTAACGAACGGACTTGCCTACACACGACCACACAAAAGTCCGACGGATTCGTACGTGATGACGTACAACGGACTAAAATAAGGAAGTTCATAGCCAGTAGCCAATAGCTGCCCTAGCGTGGGTTTTTGTCCGTCGGACTAGCACACAGATGAGCGGATTTCGGGGTCCGTCGTAGTTACGACGTAAAGATTTGAAGCATGTTTCAAATCTAAAGTCCGTCGGATTTGAGGCTAAAAAAGTCAGTTGAAAGTCCGGAGAAGCCCACACACGATCGGATTACCAGCCAGCTTTAGTCCGTCAGCGTCCGTTGGACTTTTGTAGACGAAAAGTCCGACCGTGTGTACGCGGCATAATAGTTGTCCTGTGCACAGATTCTCCCACCTGAGCTGTGAATCTCTGCAGCTCCTCCAGAGTTACCATGGGCCTCTTGGCTGCTTCTCCGATTAATGCTCTCCTTGCCCTGCCTGTCAGTTCAGATCAGTGTTTCTGAACCAACAGGTCATGTTTTCAGGATTTCCCTTGGATGAAACAGCTGTGGTTATTACTAAGGCAGTGAAACTGAATGGAATTGACAAACACTGGTTTAGGTGGACAGCCATGTCTTGGTAGGTTTGCAGTTGTGCCATTTTTGGATGATGGATTGAACAGTGCTCCGTGAGATGTTCAAAGCTTGGGATATTTTTTTTATAACCTAACCCTGCTTTAATCTGCTCCACAACTTTATCCCTGACCTGTCTGGTGTGTTCCTTGGCCTTCATGATGCTGTTTGTTCACTAAGGTTCTCTAACAAACCTCTGAAAGCTTCACAGAACAGCTGTATTTATAGTGAGATTAAATTATACACAGGTGGACTCTTTTTACTAATTATGTGACTCCTGAAGGCAATTGGTTCCACTAGATTTTAGTTAGGGGTATCAAAGTAAACGAGGCTGAATACAAATGCACGCCACACTTTTCAGATATTTATTTGTAAAAAATTCGGAAAAACATTTATCATTTTTCTTTCACTTCACAATTATGTACCACTTTATGTTGGTCTATCACATAAAATCCCAATAAAATACATTTACAGTTTTGGTTGTAACATAACAAAATGTAATTTCAAGGGGTATAAACACTTTTTCAAGGCACTGTATACAGTTGGGTTGGGTCCACCTCTAGGGAACTGTGACATGTACATATAGGGGGCTCAGTTTTGACCATGAATGTTGGTTTTATCAGCTAGAAGAGTCTTTAATGTTCACACATTTGTGATATCAAGGGTGGTAAGCATGGGGTCCGGTCCCTAACTCCCTAGTGCTGAACACCATGGGCACATGCCTCAGGTCACAAATGTCTGCATTTTGACAGGGTGCAAGCATCACTGCAATGCTGCTGGTCTCGTTGGCCATTATAATCAGACCTCAGATAAAGGGTAGATCAGAGCAGAGGAAGCCCTTGGGCTTCTTCTCAGCTCTGTCACATGATCCAGAAGATTTGTCTTTGTTTTAGGGGTTGGGAAATTGTTTAGGAGTGGTTTTATTTTTGCAGAGGGAAGGGGTGTGTAAGGCAGGCCATACATGTTTTGAATCATGGCTGTTTCAGCAGAAACCAGCTCGGATTAAAACCGTATATGGGCAGTCTGAATGTACCAAGCTGATCGATCGATCAACCTGGGTACAACCAGCGTGCCAGGTTTTACCAGCGATTATCGCTAGCGGCTGCTATAGCTGCCAACAATAATCACTGGGAAGCCGTCCCCACTGGAAGAAGACAATGGCAAAGCAGGAGGGATTCCCGCATTAGCACTGTCTGTGTTGATTGAGGAATTGAGTGAATTTCTTTCCTGCAACCCATGGCTGCAGGAAAGAAATTTGCTCTCTGTATGGCTGGCCTAAGGCTGGATTCACACCTATGCAGTTTTAGTGCTTTTTGCATTTTGCAGTTTTGCACTACAGAACGTATCCCATAGGAAACCATGTTAAATGGACTGTAGTGCAAATCTGCAAAATGCAAACAGCACCAAAACTACATAGGTGTGAATCCAGCCTGAGAGGGTTATTTGTTCTCAGGGAATGAAGAAGAGAGGAGATTTGTGCTGTGTTGATTTTTTTTTATTGTTAGGCATGATTCACACCTATGCAGGTTGCAGTTTGCATATTGCAGGTGCATTTTGCATTTTCCAATACATGCTTTTCATCCATTGAAGTCTATGGAACCAAAAGCCAGAAAAAAGCCCCTGGCACTTTCAATAAAATGCACAGATGTGAACTACACCCATAGGAAACCAAGTGAAATGGACCGTAGTGTATTTCTGCAAAACTGAAAAATGTGCTAAAAAATGCATAGGTGTGGACCAGGCCTGAGGCTCGATTCACATCTATACATGTTGCTTTTAAAGCATTTCTGCAGTGCTTTTTGCAGTGCTTGCCGTGTTTTTGGACAAGCGTTTTTACCACGATTTTACCGCAAGTTTGCGTTTCTTTTTACACTGTATATAGCTGGTTGCTAAGGAGGGGGCTGGGAAGCCAGCCACCGTGTCCTTAACAACCGATGAGTCATCAGTTGTCAGGGGGCTTCCTGCTCAATGTAAAAAAAAAGAATTGCTGGCTAAAAAAAAAAATTGAGTGAAAAAACGGCGGCTTGGCAGGTCAGACAAGGGAGGGAGCGAGTGAGCTCCCCCCCTCCTGAACCATACCAAGCCGCATGCCCTCAACATGGGGGGATGGGTGCTTTGGGGCAAGGGGGGCTCTGCGTCCCCCACCCCAAAGCACCTTGCCCCCATATTGATGTGGACAAGGGCCTCTTCCCGACAATCCTTCCCTGGTGGTTGTTGGGGTTTGCGAGTGGGGGGCTTATCAGAACCTAGAAGCCCCCTTTAACAAGGGGCCCCCAGATCCCGGGCCCGCCCCTACGTGAATGAGTATGGGATACATTGTACCACTACCCATTCACTTGATGGGTCCGTGACGTCACAGAGGAAGAAGAACACCGGACAAAGAAGACAGAAGAAGAGCAGAAGAAGAAGCAGGGGGAGAAGGAGAAGACTGGATGATGAAGATGCGGGAGAAGATGGAGGGAGACCAGAGGAAGAAGCGGAGAAGAAGATTTTTAATAAAAGATTTGTCAAAAACTGTCTACTGTATTTTTTAACACTACACTACTTTTTTTTTAGTAAATGGGTAGGGGTACAATGTACCCCATACTCATTCACATGGGGGGGCGGGATCTGGGGGCCCTCTTGTTAAAGGGGGCTTCCAGATTCCAATAAGCCCCCCGCCCGCAAACCCTGACAACCAAAGGACAAGGGTTGTCGGGAAGAGGCCCTTGCCCCCATCAACATGGAGGCAAGGTCCTTTGGGGTTGGGGGGGTGCAGAGCGCCCCCCTGCCCCAAAGCACCCATCCCCCCATGTTGAGGGCATGCGTCCTGGTATGGGTCAGGAGGGGGGGGGTGCTCGCTCATCTGCTCCCTTTCCTGACCTGCCGGGCTGCATGCTCGGATAAGGGTCTAGTATGGATTTTGGGAGGACCCCCACGCCATTTTTAAAAAAAAAATTGGTGTGTGGGGGTCCCCTCTTAATCCATACTAGACCCAAGGGCCTGGTATGGACCTGGTGGGGACCCCACACTGTTTTTTTCACAATTTTTATTTTAGCCGGCTTTTTTTTTTTTACATTGAGCGGGAAGCCAGCTGACAGCTGATGACTCATCAGTTGCTAAGGACGTGGCTGCCGGTGTTGTGTCGATGAGTGCCTCCTATCGAATAATGCCTCCTACGTACTGCGCATGTGCAGTGCATGACGTCACGCCAGCTGATTTCCCGATCAGCTGGCTTGGTGTATCAACTGCACATGCTCAGTTCGTCGGATGCATTTTCCGACGGGAGTCACAGAACACAGTGGAGAGGCACAGTGTAGGACAGGCTAGAGGAGATACTTTGAGCTCCGATTCCCGGGGACCCACTTGGTGAAAACCCACCAAACTTGGCACACTTTTAGGGAACACCGCTGGCTGCATGTGGAAAAAATTTCAGGTCCAAAGAAACGAAGGGCAGCCGGTACCGACTCCCGAAACTGAGCCGCTTGCTTCATTTTTCCGCTGACAGGAAGAGAAAACAGTGTAGGAGTGTAGGAGAGGCTCGGGAGATATTTTGAGCTCCTGTATCCGGGGACCCGCTCCATGAAAACCCACCAAACTTGGCACACTTATAGGGAAGACCCATGACTGCAGGTGGAAAAAATTTCGGGTCCAGGGAACCAAAGGGCAGCCGGTACCGAATCCCCAAAGGCCACTCGCTTCATTTTTCTGCCTGGGGGAAAAAATTGGCGAATTTGAGCTCCGGTTTCTGGGGACCCACCGGGTCAAATCCCACCAAATTAGGCACACTTGTAGGGGGGGCCCATGGCTATAAGTGTAAGAAATTTTGGGTCCAGGGATCCGAAGGAAGGCCGGTACCGACTCCCCAAAGTAGGCCCCTCACTTAACATGGGAGTCTATGGGGAAACCAGGCAAAATTGTGACGGATTTCACTTATCGCTCAACCATTCGACGACCAAATGGGCTAGCGACATCAAACTTGCACCCCTTTTTCCCAGATATCACAGCTATACCTCATAAAAATGTGGAGGTTCGGGGACCTTTTACCGGGGATTTACCGGGGCCACAATGTTGACCGTCTTCACGGTACCGGTGCTCCCTGACCATGGGTTACAAAATTATAAAGCTTGGGGGTGATGTAGAGACACTCTATGGGTACCCCCACACCGAACCGGGGCCCAGTACCCCAACCGGAACCCTCCGGTTACCGGAAAATGGCACTTTGAAAAGGTGTAGCTCGGACCCGGTTCACCGGGGAAGGCTCCGGTCGGTCTCATTTGAATATTTCAGGCCTTTTCTACAGAATGGCATCCACTTTCGAGGACCACTGGACCCCTCACAAAACACCGGCAAAGACGTGCACGGCGCTCTCCGGTTCTATGGGTCTTAAAAATACACAGACACCGGGAGGCTGTGGGGATGCTCTTCAGGTACTCACTGGCCAAGTTTGGGGTCCAGGGAACATTTGGCGGGCAGGTAGCACCCTAAAAGGTCAACCGGTAGAAACCGCACATTTAACATTGGAGTCTATGGGAAACTCGGTTAACTTGGGGGGCTGATATTTCCTCGGCTGTTGGGGTTAGGAACACCAAACTTGGCACACTTGTAGGGGAGACGATGCACTACATGTGGTCCACATAGGGGTTCCTAGACTCTAGGGTTGGCTCGTAACCATCTCCCAAAGACGGCACACCTAGGGCGGTAAAACCGGTTCTGCTACTCAGAAAATTCAGACTGGCGTCTACCGGTTGGATGACTTTGAGGGCTCATATCTCCGGAACCCCAAATTTGGTGTGCCGGCTCATGGGATCTAGATCTACAACATATCCAAAGATGGCTTTCCTGGAGCCCAAAAAATGCTTGAGTTTGAAAGTTAGGTCGACACAAAGCATGCATGGTGGATTTCAGAAAAGTCATTTCGGGCACCTTTCGTTCCAGAGACCTCAAATTTGGCCTGCAGCTAGGGGGCCTCTATGAACCCCCAACTACCAAGTTTGAAGTTCCTGTGACCTACGGTTCCGGAGATATGGACCGGTAAAGCGAAAAGTTCATACTGGCCATGGGGCACCAAAGGACCGGTTCCGATCTCGCTACCCCCTCGGCCTTGGTGGGCACCATGGGTCGGTCCCCTTTGGAAGTCCATATCTCCCCAATACTTTGAGCTAGAGACCCCAAATTTGGCAGGTCGGTACCGGTGGATTTTAGACACAAGATCCGGGGCTTACCGACACTCCTGCAAGCAACCGTGTGGAAGTTTCTCTCCGATTGAGCCCAAAATACCACCCCAGGAAAGAGGGGACTCGTAGTATGCGTTTTTCAACGGGAGGCAATAATCAACACTACACCGGTGTAACGTTGATTATTGCCTCCTGTCAAAAAATGCCTCCTACGTACTGCGCATGCACAGTACGTCACATCACTCCAGCTGATTTCCCGATCAGCTGGCGTGACGTATCGACTGCACATGCACAGTTCATCATATGCATTTTCCGACGGGAGGCAAGCCACGGGGAGCGTGTGGAGGGAGAGAATCTTAAAGAGGGAGTCCCGCGAAAATTTTTTTAAAAGTCAGCAGCTACAAATACTGCAGCTGCTGACTTTTAAAATAAGGACACTCACCTGTCCCAGGGTCCAGCGATGTCGGCACCCAAGACTGAATCGTCCCTCGGTCCTCGGGTGCTGCCACCGCCATTCTCTATAAGGGAATCAGGAAGTGAAGCGTTGCGGCTTCACTTCCTGGTTCCCTACTGCGCATGCGCCAGTCGCGCTGCGCTTCCTTACTGGTCCCCGCTGCTTCTGGGACCTGTGTGTGTCCCAGCAGACAGCAGACAGGGGGCTAGGGACGGGAGGGGGCACAGACTCCCGTGGGAGTCTACGCCGGAAGTAGGTGCAAATACCTGTCTTAGACAGGTATCTGCACCCCCCTCCCCCCTGAATGGTGCCAAATGTGTCACCGGAGGGGTCGGGTTCCGAAAAGCAGAGGTTCAATTTTTGTGTGAACCTCCGCTTTAAATGTAAGATTCTGCCTCGCTCTCTGTGGCGTGACGTATCGACTGGGCATGCACAGTTCGTCGTATGCATTTTTTGACGAGAGGCAAGCCACGGGAGCACGCGGAAAGAGAACACTGACGTAAGAGAGAACTCCACAGGGAACACTGACGTAAGGAAGAACTCTGCAGGGAACACTGACGTAAGGAAGAACCCCGCTGGCTTAATAACGTCAGCGGCAACACCGCATCCAGCCCCGCCCCCAACACACCCCTAGGCTGCTCTAGAGAAAGGGGGCAAGCGCCATGCATAAGCAGTGTATTTGTCAGGGAAGCTTGGATTGACACAGCGGTGCCAGCCGGAGGGCCAAGGTCTGTGCTTCCAGAGGGGGCGGGGCCCTGAATAGCTATGTATGTGTAAGTGACCTACACTGCAGTTTAAGAAAGCCCATCAGAGATCCCGTTCCCAAGAGCTTGCAATCTATTAAAATGACATACAGTTTATCTATGTTTACTTTTTGTTCTTTTGACAAGTGTGCTTTAGATAGAGCATGTCAAGCCGTAGCTGTGCTCCCTGGGGATATGCTGATCGCCCATCCGTGCTGCTGCTGGAGGGAGCCCAGGTGACCATAAATGAGCCCTACAGACTTGGTCATGGTGAGTGACCAAGTCACCAAGTGGTATATCCCCCACACCATCCCATACCCCACTCCATCTCCCCTGAGGACTTAGGACCCTCTAGGCAACTCACCTGGGGACTGGGACCCTCTAGGCCACTCACCTGTGGACAGGGACACCCATTTTCCCTGGGGACTGGGACACCTTCTCACCTTCTCACCTGGGGACTGGGACCCCTTCACACCCGGGAACTGGGATCCTATCTCACCTGGAGACAGGGAACCCACCTCCACTAAGAACAGGAACCTGATCACCCTGTGTGTGCCAAACTCACCTCCCTGCCCCTGTGTGTGCCAACCTCACCGTCCTGCCCGATCACTCTGTGGAAGGTGGTCTCTGGTCAGCAGAGTCCCCCCCCTCCCACATCAGACTTACCGGCATTTCCCTTTACATCAGAGTCTGCAGGATTCCCCCTTGCAGTGCAAAGGAACTCAGATGTAAAGAAAAATGATGCAGAGCATGATCTAAAGAGGAACTCTGATGTAAGGGGTTCCTAACTACATCAGAGTCTTTACATCAGTGTTCCCCTTTTCATCAGGGTTCACAAAGTTCCCCCTTGCACTGTAAGATTAAAAGGGATGGAGGCCCAGAGACATGTCCAGGGTACACAGAGGAGGCCTCCGTCCCTTCTAATCTATCTCATGTATCCTCTGTGTACCCTGGACATGTCTCTGGGCCTCCATCCCTTATAATCTATCTCATGTATCCTCTGTGTACCCTAGACATGTCTCTGGGCCTCCATCCCTTATAATCTATCTCATGTATCCTCTGTGTACCCTGGACATGTCTCTGGGCCTCCATCCCTTATAATCTATCTCATGTATCCTCTGTGTACCCTAGACATGTCTCTGGGCCTCCATCCCTTATAATCTATCTCATGTATCCTCTGTGTACCCTGGACATGTCTCTGGGCCTTCATCCCTTATATACAGTCGTGTAGTGAGAGCACATCCATGTAGGGGAGCACCAAGTGGGTTAAAGTCCTGATAACAGCTGTCACAGGAGGGCCCTCACACAGGACACATGTCAGGCAGGGCGGTGAGGTTGACACACACAGGGTGTTCGGGCAGGACGGTGAGGTTGGCACACACAGGGGCAGGGAGGTGAGTTTGGCACACACAGGGTGATCAGGTTCCTGTTCTTAGTGGAGGTGGGTTCCCTGTCCTCAGGGGAGATGGAGGTCCTGTCCCCAGGTGAGAGAGGATCCCAGTCCCCGGGTGAGAAGGGGTCCCTGTCCCCAGGTGAGAAGGTGTCCCAGTCCCCATGGGAGAAGGGGGTCTCAGTCCCCAGGGAAAATGGGTGTCCCTGTCCACAGGTGAGTGGCCTAGAGGGTCCCAGTCCCCAGGTGAGTGGCCTAGAGGGTCCTAAGTCCTCAGGGGAGATGGAGTGGGGTATGGGATGGTGTGGGGGATATACCACTTGGTGACTTGGTCACTCCCCATGACCAAGTCTGTAGGGCTCTCATTTATGGTCACCTGGGCTCCCTCCAGCAGCAGCACGGATGGGCAATCAGCATATCCCCAGGGAGCACAGCTACGGCTTGACATGCTCTATCTAAAGCACACTTGTCAAAAGAACAAAGAGTAAACAGAGATAAACTGTATGTCATTTTAATAGATTGCAAGCTCTTGGGAACGGGATCTCTGATGGGCTTTCTTAAACTGCAGTGTAGGTCACTTACACATACATAGCTATTCAGGGACCGCCCCCCTCTGGAAGCACAGACCTTGGCCCTCCCGCTAGCACCGCTGTGTCAATCCAAGCTTCCCTGACAAATACACTGCTTATGCATGGCGCTTGCCCCCTTTCTCTAGAGCAGCCTAGGGGTGTGTTGGGGGCGGGGCTGGATGCGGTGTTGCCGCTGATGTTATTAAGCCAACGGAGTTCTTTCTTACGTCAGTGTTCCCTGCGGAGTTCTCCCTTACATCAGTGTTCCCTGTGGAGTTCTCTCTTACGTCAGTGTTCCCTGTGGAGTTCTCTCTGACGTCAGTGTTCCCTGTGGAGTTCTCTCTTACGTCAGTGTTCTCTTTCCGCGCGCTCCCGTGGCTTGCCTCTCGTCGAAAAATGCATACGACGAACTGTGCATGCCCAGTCGATACGTCACGCCACAGAGAGCGAGGCAGAATCTTACATTTAAAGTGGATGTTCACACAAAAATTGAACCTCCGCTTTTCGGAACCCGACCTCTCCGGTGACACATTTGGCACCATTCAGGGGGGAGGGGGGTGCAGATACCTGTCTAAGACAGGTATTTGCACCTACTTTCAGCGAAGACTCCCACGGGAGTCTAAGCCCCCTCCCGTCCCCTCCCCCCGTGCTGTCTGCTGGGACACACACAGGTCCCAGAGGCAGCGGGGACCAGTAAGGAAGCGCAGCGAGACTGGCGCATGCGCAGTAGGGAACCAGGAAATGAAGCCGCAACGCTTCACTTCCTGATTCCCTTACAGAGAATGGCGGTGGCAGCACCCGAGGACCGAGGGACGATTCAGTCTCGGGTGCCGACATCGCTGGACTCTGGGACAGGTAAGTGTCCTTATTTAAAAAGTCAGCAGCTGCAGTATTTGTAGCTGCTGACTTTTAAAAAATTTTTCGCAGGACTCCCTCTTTAAGATTCTCTCCCTCCACATGCTCCCTGTGGCTTGCCTCCCGTCGGAAAATGCATATGACGAACTGTGCATGCGCAGTCGATACGTCACGCCAGCTGATCGGGAAATCAGCTGGAGTGATGTGACGTACTGCGCATGAGAGTCGGTCTACCCGGGTCTTGTGTCTAAAATGCACCGGTACCGACCTGCCAAATTTGGGTTCTCTAGCTCAAAGTATGGGGGAGATATGGACTTCCAAAGGGGAACGACCCATGGTGCCCACCAAGGCCGAGGGGGCAGCGAGATCGGAATTGGTGCCCCATGGCCAGTATGAACTTTTCGCTTTACCGGTCCATATCTCCGGAACCGTAGGTCACAGGAACTTCAAACTTGGCAGTTGGGGGTTCAAAGAGGCCCCCTAGCGGCAGGCCAAATTTGAGGTCTCTGAAATGAAAGGTGCCCGAAATGACTTTTCTGAAAACGACCATGCATGCTTTGTGTCGACCTAACTTTCAAACTCAAGCATTTTTGGGCTCCAGGAAAGTCATCTTCCGAACCGTTTGAGCTAGGAGTCCAATTTTTGTATATGTTGTAGATCTAGATCCCATGAGTCGGCACACCAAATTTGGGGTTCCGGAGATAGAAGTCCTCAAAGTCATCCGACCGGTAGAGGCCAGAACCTAAGTCCGAATTTTCTGGGTAGCAGAACTGGTTTTACCGCCCTAGGGGTGCTGTCTTTTGGAGACAGTTACGGGCCAACCATAATGTCTAGGAACCCCAAATTTGGATCACATGTAGTGCATCGTCTCTCCTAGAAGTGTGCCAAGATTGGTGTTCCTAACCCCAACATCTGAGGAAATATCAGCCCCCCAAGTTGACCGAGTTTCCCATAGACTCCAATGTTAAACGTGCGGTTTCTAATGGTTGACCTTTTGGGGTGTCAGTGGCCCGCCAAACGTTCCCTGGACCCCAAACTTGGCCAGTAAGTACCTGAAGAGCATCCCCACAGACTCCTGGTGTCGCTGTATTTTTACGACCCATAGAACCAAAGAGCGCCGCGCACGTTTTTGCCAGTGTTTTGTGAGGGGTCCACTGGTCCCCTAAAGTGGAAGGGGGTGCCATTCCGTAGAAAAGGCCTGAAATATTCAAATGAGACCTACCGGAGCCTTTCCCGGTGAACCGGGTCCAAGCTACACCATTTCAAAGTGCCATTTTCCGGTTACCGGAAGGTTCTGGTTGGGGTACCGGGCCCCGTTTGGGTGTGGGGGTACCCATAGAGTGTCTCTACTTCACCCCCAAGCTTTGTGATTTTGTGACCCATGGTCAGGGAGCACCGGTACCGTGAAGATGGTCAACATTTTGGCCCCGGTAAATCCCCGGTAAAAGGTCCCCGAACCTCAACATTTTTATGAGGTGCAGCTGCGCTATCTGGGAAGAAGGGGTGCAAGTTTAGTGTCGCTAGGCCATTCGGTCATCGAATGGTTCAGCGATAAGTCAAATCCGCCACAATTTGGCCTGGTTTTCCCATAGACTCCCATGTTAAGTGAGGGGCCTATTTTGGGGAGTCGGTAGCGGCCTTCCTTCGTTTCCCTGTACCCGAAATTGCTTGCACTTGTAGTCATGGCTCTCTCCTACAAGTGTGCCAAGTTTAGTGTGATTTGACTCGGTGGGTCCTCAGAAACCGGAGCTCAAAGTTGCCCCAATATCGGCAGTTTTTCCCCTAGGCTGCAAAGTGAAGCGAGGTGTGCTGTCTTTGGGAGATGGTTACGGGCCAACTGTAGGATCTAGGAACCCCAAATTTGAATCACAAATAGTGGATCGTCTTCCCTACAAGTGTGCCAAGATTGGTGTTCCTAACCCCAACAGTCAAGGAAATATTAGCCCCCCAATTTGACTGAGTTTCCCATAGACTCCAATGTAAAATGTGCGTTTTCTACCGGTTGACCTTTTGGGGTGTCAGCGGCCCGCCAAACATTCCCTGGACCCCAAACTTGGCCAGTTAGTACCTGAAGAGCATCCCCACAGACTCCTGGTGTCGCTGTATTTTTACGACCCATAGAACCAGAGAGCGCCGCGCACGTTTTTGCCGGTGTTTTGTGAGGGGTCCACTGGTCCCCTAAAGTGGAAAGGGGTGCCATTCCATAGAAAAGGCCTGAAATATTCAAATGAGACCTACCGGAGCCTTTCCCGGTGAACCGGGTCCAAGCTACACCATTTCAAAGTGCCATTTTCCGGTTACCGGAAGGTTCTGGTTGGGGTACCAGGCCCTGTTTGGGTGTGGGGGTACCCATAGAGTGTCTCTACTTCACCCCCAAGCTTTGTGATTTTGTGACCCATGGTCAGGGAGCACCGGTACCGTGAAAATGGTCAACATTGTGGCCCCAGTAAATCCCCGGTAAAAGGTCCCCGAACCTCAACATTTTTATGAGGTGCAGCTGCGCTATCTGGGAAGAAGGGGTGCAAGTTTAGTGTCGCTAGGCCATTCAGTCATCGAATGGTTCAGCGATGAGTCAAATCCGCCACAATTTGGCCTGGTTTTCCCATAGACTCCCATGTTAAGTGAGGGGCCTATTTTGGGGAGTCGGTAGCGGCCTTCCTTCGTTTCCCTGTACCCGAAATTGCTTGCACTTGTAGTCATGGCTCTCTCCTACAAGTGTGCCAAGTTTAGTGTGATTTGACTCGGTGGGTCCTCGGAAACCGGAGCTCAAAGTTGCCCCAATATCGGCAGTTTTTCCCCTAGGCTGCAAAGTGAAGCGAGGTGTGCTGTCTTTGGGAGACGGTTACGGGCCAACTGTAGGATCTAGGAACCCCAAATTTGAATCACAAATAGTGCATCGTCTTCCCTACAAGTGTGCCAAGATTGGTGTTCCTAACCCCAACACCTGAGGAAATATTAGCCCCCCAATTTGACTGAGTTTCCCATAGACTCCAATGTTAAATGTGCGTTTTCTACCGGTTGACCTTTTGGGGTGTCACCGGCCCGCCAAACGTTCCCTGGACCCCAAACTTGGCCAGGAGGTACCTGAAGAGCATCCCCACAGACTCCTGGTGTCGCTGTATTTTTACGACCCATAGAACCAGAGAGCGCCGCGCACGTTTTTGCCGGTGTTTTGTGAGGGGTTCACTGGTCCCCTAAAGTGGAAGGGGGTGCCATTCCGTAGAAAAGGCCTGAAATATTCAAATGAGACCTACCGGAGCCTTTCCCGGTGAACCGGGTCCAAGCTACACCATTTCAAAGTGCCATTTTCCAGTTACCGGAAGGTTCTGGTTGGGGTACCGGGCCCCGTTTGGGTGTGGCAGTACCCATAGAGTGTCTCTACTTCACCCCCAAGCTTTGTGATTTTGTGACCCATGGTCAGGGAGCACCGGTACCGTGAAGATGGTCAACATTGTGGCCCCGGTAAATCCCCGGTAAAAGGTCCCCGAACCTCAACATTTTTATGAGGTGCAGCTGCGCTATCTGGGAAGAAGGGGTGCAAGTTTAGTGTCGCTAGGCCATTCGGTCATAGAATGGTTCAGCGATAAGTCAAATCCGCCACAATTTGGCCTGGTTTTCCCATAGACTCCCATGTTAAGTGAGGGGCCTATTTTGGGGAGTCGGTAGCGGCCTTTCTTCATTTCCCTGTACCCGAAATTGCTTGCACTTGTAGTCATGGCTCTCTCCTACAAGTGTGCCAAGTTTAGTGTGATTTGACTCGGTGGGTCCTCGGAAACCGGAGCTCAAAGTTGCCCCAATATCGGCAGTTTTTCCCCTAGGCTGCAAAGTGAAGCGAGGTGTGCTGTCTTTGGGAGATGGTTACGGGCCAACTGTAGGATCTAGGAACCCCAAATTTGAATCACAAATAGTGCATCGTCTTCCCTACAAGTGTGCCAAGATTGGTGTTCCTAACCCCAACAGTCAAGGAAATATTAGCCCCCCAATTTGACTGAGTTTCCCATAGACTCCAATGTAAAATGTGCGTTTTCTACCGGTTGACCTTTTGGGGTGTCAGCGGCCCGCCAAACGTTCCCTGGACCCCAAACTTGGCCAGTGAGTACCTGAAGAGTATCACCACAGCCTCCCGGTGTCAGTGTATTTTTAAGACCCATAGAACCGGAGAGCGCAGCGCACGTCTTTGCCTGTGTTGTGTGAGGGGGCCTGTCTTTGTCTTTGCCTGTGTTGTGTGAATTTCACTTATCGCTCAACCATTCGATGACCGAATGGGCTAGTGACACTAAACTTGCACCCCTTCTTCCCAGATAGCGCAGCTGCACCTCATAAAAATTTTGAGGTTCGGGGACCTTTTACCGGGGCCACAATGTTGACCGTTTTCACGGTACCGGTGCTCCCTGACCATGGGTCACAAAATCACAAAGCTTGGGGGTGAAGTAGAGACACTCTATGGGTACCCCCACACCGAACCGGGACCCAGTACCCCAACCGGAACCTTCCGGTAACCAGCAAATGGCACTTTGAAATGGTGTAGCTTGGACCCGGTTCACCGGGAAAGGCTCCGGTAGGTCTCATTTGAATATTTCAGGCCTTTTCTACGGAATGGCACCCCCTTCCACTTTAGGGGACCAGTGGACCCCTCACAAAACACCGGCAAAAACGTGCACGGCGCTCTCTGGTTCTATGGGTCGTAAAAATACAGCGACACCAGGAGTCTGTGGGGATGCTCTTCAGGTACCTCCTGGCCAAGTTTGGGGTCCAGGGAGCGTTTGGCGGGCCGCTGACACTCCAAAAGGTCAACCGGTAGAAAACGCACATTTAACATTGGAGTCTATGGGAAACTCAGTCAAATTGGGGGGCTAATATTTCCTTGACTGTTGGGGTTAGGAACACCAATCTTGGCACACTTGTAGGGAAGACGATGCACTATTTGTGATTCAAATTTGGGGTTCCTAGATCCTACAGTTGGCCCGTAACCATCTCCCAAAAACAGCACACCTCGCTTCACTTTGCAGCCTAGGGGAAAAACTGCCGATATTGGGGCAACTTTGAGCTCCGGTTTCCGAGGACCCACTGAATCAAATCACACTAAACTTGGCACACTTGTAGGAGAGAGCCATGACTACAAGTGCAAGCAATTTCGGGTACAGGGAAACGAAGGAAGGCCGCTACCGACTCCCCAAAATAGGCCCCTCACTTAACATGGGAGTCTATGGGAAAACCAGGCCAAATTGTGGCGGATTTGACTTATCGCTGAACCATTCGATGACCGAATGGCCTAGCGACACTAAACTTGCACCCCTTCTTCCCAGATAGCGCAGCTGCACCTCATAAAAATGTTGAGGTTCGGGGACCTTTTACCGGGGATTTACCGGGGCCACAATGTTGACCATCTTCACGGTACCGGTGCTCCCTGACCATGGGTCACAAAATCACAAAGCTTGGGGGTGAAGTAGAGACACTCTATGGGTACCCCCACACCCAAACGGGGCCCGGTACCCCAACCAGAACCTTCCAGTAACTGGAAAATGGCACTTTGAAATGGTGTAGCTTGGACCCGGTTCACCGGGAAAGGCTCCGGTAGGTCTCGTTTGAATATTTCAGGCCTTTTCTACGAAATGGCACCCCCTTCCACTTTAGGGGACCAGTGGACCCCTCACAAAACACCGGCAAACACGTGCGCGGCGCTCTCTGGTTCTATGGGTCGTAAAAATACAACGACACCAGGAGTCTGTGGGGATGCTCTTCAGGTACTCACTGGCCAAGTTTGGGGTCCAGGGAACGTTTGGCGGGCCGGTGACACCCCAAAAGGTCAACTGGTAGAAAACGCACGTTTAACATTGGAGTCTATGGGAAACTCAGTCAAATTGGGGGGGTAATATTTCCTCAGGTGTTGGGGTTAAGAACTTAACACACGTGTAGGGGAGACAATGCTCTACATGTGATCCAAATTTGGGGTTCCTAGACGCTACGGTTGGCCCGTAACCATCTCCCAAAGACAGCACCCCTCGCTTCACTTTGCCTCCTAGGGGAAAAACTGCCGATATTGGGGTGACTTTGAGCTCCAGTTTCCGGGGACTCACCAAGTCAAATCACACCAAACTTGGCACACTTGTAGGGGGGAGCCATGGCTACACGTGGAAGAAATTTCGGGTACAGGGAACCAAAGGCAGGCCAGTACCGACTCCCCAAATTAGGCCCCTCGCTTAACATGGGAATCTATGGGAAAATCAGGCCAAATTGTGGCGAATGTCACTTATCGCTCAACCATTCGAGGACCGAATGGGCTAGTGACACTAAACTTGCACCCCTTCTTCCCAGATAGCACAGCTGCACCTCATAAAAATTTTGAGGTTCGGGGACCTTTTACCGGGGATTTACCGGGGCCAAAATGTTGACCATATTCACAGTACCGGTGCTCCCTGACCATGGGTCACAAAATTACAAAACTTAGGGGTGATGTAGAAGCATTCTAAAGGGTACCCCCACACCAACCCGGGGCCCAGTACCCCAACCGGAACCTTACAGTAACTGGAAAATGGTAATTTGAAACGGTTAAGCTCGGATCCGGTTAACCCTAGAAAGCTCAGGGGGGTCTCATTATAATATTTCAAGCCTTTTCCATGGTATGGCACCCCTCACGACTTTAGAGGACTGGTGGCCCCCTCACACAACACCGGCAAAGACGTGCGTGCCGCTCTCTGGTTCTATGGGTCTTAAAAATACACCGACACTGGGAGGCTGCTCTTCGGGTACTCACTGGCCAAGTTTGGGGTCCAGGGAATGTTTGGCGGGCCGTTGGCACCCCAAAGGGTCAACCGGTAGAAACCGCACATTTAACATTTGAGTCTATGGGAAACTCGGTCAACCTGGGGGGCTATTTCCTCAGATGTTGGGGTTAGGAACACTAATCTTGGCACACTTCTAGGGGAGACGATGCACTATATGTGATCCAAATTTGGGGTTCCTAGACCCTACGGTTGGCCCGTAACCGTCTCCCAAAGTTGGCACCCCTAAGGCGGTAAAACCGGTTCTGCTACCCAGAAAATTCGGAGTTAGGTTATGGCCTCTAGCGGTCTGATGACTTTGAGGACTCCTATCTCCGGAACCCCAAATTTGGTGTGCCGACTCATGGGATCTAGATCTACAACATATCCAAAAATTGGACTCCTAGCTCAAACGGTTAGGAAGATGACTTTCCTGGAGCCCAAAAAATGCTTGAGTTTGAAAGTTAGGTCGACACCAAGCATGCATGGTGGTTTTCAGAAAAGTCATTTCGGGCACCTTTTGTTCCAGAAACCTCAAATTTGGCCTGCAGCTAGGGGGCCTCTATGAACCCCCAACTACAAAGTTTGAAGTTCCTGTGACCTACGGTTCCAGAGATATGGGCCGGTAAAGCGAAAAGTTCAGACCGGCCATGGGGCACCAAGGGACCGTTTCCGATCTCGCTGCCCCCTCGGCCTTGGTGGCACCATGGGTCGGTCCCCTTTGGAAGTCCATATCTCCCCCATACTTTGAGCTAGAGACCCCAAATTTGGCAGGTCGATATGGTCTTCCAAAGGGGACCGACCCATGGTGCCCACCAAGGCCGAGGGGGCAGCGAGATCGGAACCGATCCCTTGGTGCCCCATGGCCGGTCTGAACTTTTCGCTTTACAGGTCCATATCTCCGGAACCGTAGGTCACAGGAACTTCAAACTTGGTAGTTGGGGGTTCATAGAGGCCCCCTAGCTGCAGGCCAAATTTGAGGTCTCTGGAACGAAAGGTGCCCGAAATGACTTTTCTGAAAACCACCATGCATGCTTTGTGTCGACCTAACTTTCAAACTCAAGCATTTTTTGGGCTGCAGGAAAGTCATCTTCTGAACCGTTTGAGCTAGGAGTCCAATTTTTGGATATGTTGTAGATCTAGATCCCATGAGCCAGCACACCAAATGTTGGGTTCTGGAGATATGAGCCCTCAAAGTCATCCGACCGATAGACGCCAGAACCTAAATCTGAATTTTCTGAGTAGCAGAACTGGTTTTACCGCCCTAGGGGTGCCGTCTTTGGGAGATGGTTACGGGCCAACCGTAGGGTCTAGGAACCCCAATGTGGACCACATGTAGTGCATCGTCTCCCCTACAAGTGTGCCAAGTTTGGTGTTCCTAACCCCAACAGCCGAGGAAATATAAGCCCCCCAAGTTGACTGAGTTTCCCATAGACTACAATGTAAAATGTGCGGTTTCTACCGGTTGACCTTTTGGGGTGCCACCGGCCCGCCAAACGTTCCCTGGACCCCAAACTTGGCCAGTGAGTACCTAAAAAGCATCCCCACAGCCTCCTGGTGTCTGTGTATTTTTAAGACCCATAGAACCAGAGAGCGCCATGCACGTCTTTGCCGGTGTTTTGTGAGGGGTCCAGTGGTCCTCGAAAGTGGATGCCATTCTGTAGAAAAGGCCTGAAATATTCAAATGAGACCTACCGGAGCCTTCCACGGTGAACCGGGTCCGAGCTACACCGTTTCAAAGTGGCATTTTCCGGTAACTGGAGGGTTCCGGTTGGGGTACCGGGCCCCGGTTTGGTGTGGGGGTAGACGGTCAACATTGTTGCCCCGGTAAATCCCCGGTAAAAGGTCCCCGAACCTCCACATTTTTATGAGGTATAGCTGTGATATTTGTGAAGGCCATTCGGTCGTCGAATGGTTGAGCGATAAGTGAAATCCGTCACAATTTTGCCTGGTTTCCCCATAGACTCCCATGTTAAGTGAGGGGCCTACTTTGGGGAGTCGGTACTGGCTTTTCTTTGGTTCCCTGGAGCTGGAATTTTTTGGACGTATAGTCATGGCTCTCCACTATAAGTGTGCCAAATTTGGTGGGATTTGACCCAGTGGGTCCCCAGAAACCGGAGCTCAAAGTCGCCCATTTTTTCCCCCAGGCGGAAAAATGAAGCGAGTGGCCCATTTTGGGGATTCGGTACCGGCTGCCCTTTAGTTTCCTGGACCCGAAATTTTTTCCACCTGCAGACATGGGTCTTCCCTATAAGTGTGCCAAGTTTGGTGGGTTTTCATGGAGCGGGTCCCCGGATACAGGAGCTCAAAATATCTCCCGAGCCTCTCCTACACTCCTACACTGTTTTCTCTTTCTGCCAGCGGAAAAATGAAGCAAGCGGCTCACTTTCGGGAGTCGGTACCGGCTGCCGTTCGGTTCCCTGGACCCAAAATTTCTACCACATACAGCCAGCGGTGTTCCCTAAAAGTGTGCCAAGTTTGGTGGGTTTTCACCAAGTGGGTCCCCGGGAATCGGAGCTCAAAGTATTTCCTCTAGCCTCTCCTACACTGTGCCTCTCCACTGTGTTCTGTGACTCCCGTCGGAAAATGCATCCGACGAACTGAGCATGTGCAGTCTTACGTCATGCCAGCTGATAGGGGAATCAGCTGGTGTGACGTAGTGGATGCATTATTCGACGGGAGGCACTAATCGACAAGACACCGGCTTTCCGGCCCCCTCCTTAGCAACCAGCTATATACAGTGTAAAAAAAAAAGAAAAAAAAAACGCAACTCGCGTCAAAATCGCATCAAAAATGCAGTACTTGCGTTTTGGATGTGGGTCCATTGAATTCTATTGCATGCAAAACGTTGCATTTTGCGGGAAAAAAGTCTCCGACTCCCTTTCCAAAAACGCAGAGGCACAAAAATGCATTGCTCTGAACATGTTCCATAGGAACCCATGTTAAAAAATTTCCCTGCATTTCTGCAAAATGCATCAAACAACGGATTAGTGTGAATCGAGCCGAAGGGAGTAAATTTTTGCTGGAGTTTGGATTTTTGCTTGGGAGAGGATGAGATAGGGAGAATATTTGTTATGGGGATGGAGAAGTTTGCTACATTCATTTTCTGTAAGGTTCCCCAGGATTGTCACAACCCTACAGATGCCTCTAGTGGTCTTATTAAAGAGGTACTTCTGTCTCATAGTATCAGGATACCATTTTAAAGTAAACTTGTGCCCAGACTATGCACACTAAAGTATTTACAGATTCTGAACAAACAATAAAAGCACTTTAAAACAAGCTCTCATTTACCTCTGTAGCTATAGACATTGTAGAGAAGCGCATATACAAATATCACCACAGAGGCATTACATTTAGTAACACCACCAACTGTGGAAGGGAGTTCCCATCCTTACTGCTCTAACAGTAAAGATCCTTTACTCAGTTTGTGATTAAACCGCTACTCCTCAAACCTCATTGAGTGGCTGCATGTCCTCTTAAGTGACCTGATACTATGCTAGGATATTTATATGTTTGTATATTGTGATCATGTCTCTTCTTAAGTGTCTTCCCTCTAGGGAGTAAAAGTTTAAGAATTGTAGTCACTCCTCATAACTGAGGTCCTCCAGTCCCCTTATTAACTTTGTTGCCCTTTTCTGGATTCTCTCCAGTTCCAGCACATCCTAACTGAGGACTGGTGCCCAGAACTGGATGGCTTACTCAAGATGTCGCCAAAACAGAGTTTTGTAAAGCATAGGATTATAGTTTTTCCTCTTGAGTAAATAACCTTTTTAAGGCACACTAATAGTCTGCTAGCTTTGTTTCCTGTAGCTTGGCATTGCATGCTATTGCTGAGCTTGTGGTTTACTTGGACCCCTTTTCCATCCCTGATTCCCTGTGACATTCTCCCCCTAGTTAGTAATGTGCTTTTAGATTTTTAGCCCCCAAATGCATTACATTTTTAGATATTAAACCTCATTAGCCATGTAGTTCACTTTTATTAGTAAATTAAGCATCTATGGGGAACTGTAATATATTCTTTGTGAAATCCAGACACAGCATATCTACAGGCATTCCTCTATCCAGATTACGGCTTTACTTCCTCAATGTTAACAGGTTAGTCTGGCAAGAACGATCCTTTATAAATCCATGCTGATTATTACCAGCAATATCCTTTTCATCAACAAATTATTTGATGTGTTCCCTTGTCATCCCCTATAATTTACATATTATTGATGGGCTGTAGTTTCCAGGTATATATATCTTGGCCCTTTTTTTGAATATTGGTACCATAGCTTTTCGACCAATCAGCTGGTACCATTCTAGTTTCTAAGCTGTTCTTAAAGATTATAAATAATGGCTTGGCTAAGACATGGCTGAGTTCCTTGAGGACTCTCAGGTGCAAGCCATCTGGTCCTGGTGACTTATTCACATTAAGTTTTTTTTAGTCTTTTTTGAAAACTGGCTTCTGTTAGACACAAGGGTACGTTCCATGTTGTGTTACTAATCATGTAGTTTTATTTGTTATACCCCTCCGTTTCCTTTGTAAAAACTGAAGAGAAGACTGTATTTAATACAGTTGCCTTCCCCTTGTCACTTGTAACCAACTCCCTGATTATCCTTTATGGAGCCAGTATGCTCTGACTTCGCTTTTCTGCTATAAATATATTTGAAAGATTTGAGGGGGATTTTATTGTACTCTCCTTTGCTATGTGTCTCTCATGGGCTATTTTAGCTGCCCCGATCATACTCTTATATTTCCTATTGCATACCTTGTAATGTTGGAATACCAATGGTGACCCCCCCCAGCCTTGTATTTTTAAAGGACAGTTTCTTCTCATTAATATGCCTTTTTACGCTAGAATTTAGCCACCCAGGCTTAACTTTAGTTGTTTTAATTTTGGTGCCCACTGGGATCTAATGTCATTATTTAATATGGCAGACTGGCAGAGGAAAGGGCAATACTAGGAGCCAATGAGACCTTACTGCAAGTACATGCCCTGACAGGGAACAGGATGGCAGGAGTCAGAGTGAGCAGATTTATCTGTATGTTGGTGTTCCTTCATTGTCCAATCAGCAGGTTGTGCTGTGGAGTGGAGGGATGATACCATTGCATTTTTGAACACTAAGGCTGGCCATAGACGGTTTGAATCTTGGCTAGTTCAGCAGGAACCAGCCGAGATTCAAACAGTGTGGGCAGACTGAATGTACCTGATCAACGTGGGCACAACCAGCCTGTTGGATTCAGTTGCGATTATCACTAGCGGGTGCTTTAGCCGCTAGCAATAATCGCTGTGTTCTCCTGACTGGGATGACTTTTCCCACCTGCCCCTGTCGCCGTCTATGGCCTGCCTAAGAGAGAAAGCGGTGTCACTCTCCTGGCTGCACTGCCTGGCTAAAGTGTATGACTCACAAATGGATCTGGACAGAATTACAAATCCTTTTGCAGGTAGGACAGTTCACTGTTCAACTATGTATTTCTCTGTTTGCCTGGAATTCAACTTTAATATTTTGTTTTTCTTATTGTTGGATAATTAGCTCCTGGACTGCAAATTGCATTAATTTATATTAAATTGCTCAAACAATTTCATAATTAAAATAGCAGCCATTATTATTTAACCATTTATATATGATGAGCAGATATGACCAGTAGTCACTTAATATGGCGGACATTTCAGAATGAAAGTTTTATATTTAGTGAAAAAAAAATCACAAGATTACTTTGGGTTGTGTTCCTATTAAAAGAGAGTAACAAAAAAATAATAACTCAGTGTGTTACTACATGAATAGGTCTCTTCATTCGTCTCTAATTAGCTTGCCAACAAGTCAGAGAATGTTCAGGAACATTCTCATTAGCACTTGCACTTACACAAGGTCTATTGTGAAATTAAAGTAATTGATTTTGTCTAATCTTTAATCTCACATCATGTGCAGAAGTTTGGCTTGCTATCACATTGCCACTAATGAGAAAACATGCTTTGTAGAACACCTAAAGCATTGTTCCATTAAATGAATTTGATTCAGCTGTGATCTAACATGACCCTACAGAAGTCTCTTAAATTCTAAATGAATACTAGTTTAACTAAAAAGATCGTTGCCCCCTATTTTGCCATTTTACTGCATGTCTCTAATCTCTCCACTTTTTAAACTTCTTTTACAATTGGCAGTATATTTTTAATTTACCCACCTTCTTTTTCTGTTGTGTGACCAGGGCAGGATTTACATCTTAGTTTGGATTCACATCGGTGGCAAGAGGGGGCACCTGCTTCTGACTCTTGCCTGGGACATCCTAAAAAATTAGACCGAAGCAGTATTTAAATGACCTGGATTTGCTTCCGCTTCCTATCAAGCTAGCCAGGGACTCAGCCCCTGAATCGTCATACCTGTCTTCAGGGGAAACTCAGCCATATTGTGTCCCACATACTCCAGGCCTGAGGCCCACCTTCTTGAATAAAGAATGTCCACACAGGAAGCTTTTCTAATGGTTTGCTGAATAACGACATGGTCAAGAACTTGCCACAACAGCTTCTCAACTTCACTTTTTCCCATTCACAGTGCAGAACTCATCAGTGCCACCAACTCAAACTCTCAAAGTCCAGCCATCTTCCTAAATGCGCTTTCATGAGCCCCCCGGGAATGGATTCTCACATGGATTCTCTCTTTGGGCCTGTGCCCAGAAGGCCTACTACTCTCCAGGCTACAAACAAACATGCTGTAAGTAAGTCAGGGGTAGGCAGTTCCCATCCACCTTCTGCACAGGTCCCCACCAACAACAGATTATAAAGGGTACTGTAATTCACCCATTAGCATCACTCAAGTCAGTGGTCTCTCTAAAAGGGATACTAACACCTGCTTACTAGTGCAATGAGCCAAATGGCTCACAAATCCTGTCTGTACACTCTATCAAGTCCTAATCCATTCTACTATTCCCTATCAATCAGTCCCTAGTCTAGCCAACTCTCAACTGTCTGGCCTACTTTTAACTGTCTCTCATGTCTATCAGATTAGTCTCTGCTTTGGCTTAATCTCATCTATAAGTACCTGTTCTGGCCAGCTTTCACCTGTGTAGCTTACTGTTAACTGTCTCTCCTGTCTATCAGTCCTTGCTCTGGCCTACTCTCATTGGTCTGTGAGTCCCTGCCATGGCACACTCTCGTCTGCCTATTGGTCCCTGTTCTTGCCAGATATCACCTATCTATCAGTACCTATTCTGGCTCAGTCTATCAGTTCCTGCTATATTCAGCGTTTATCTGTCTATCAGTCCCTGCTCTGGTGTACTCTAACCTGTCTCTCCTATCTATCAGTATCAGTACTTGCTCTGGCCTACTCTTGCTTGTCTTTTGGTCCCTGCCATGCCCTACTCTCGCCTATCTATCAGTCCCTGCTATAGCGTTTATTTTACCTGTCTCTCCTGTCTTTCAGCCGTATTCTGGCATACTCTCAGCTGTCTATAAGTCCTTGCTATAGCCTATAGCCTACTTTTACCTGTCACTCATGTCTATCAGGCCCTGCTTTGGTACACTTTCACCTCTCCCTTATTCCAGCAGTGCATATTATTCTAAATCTAAGTGCATTGTTAACAGCCAGTGCTGGTATTTTGAACTTGAACAGGGATTTGTGATATTTGCTTTGCATTCACCCCAGCTCATGCCTCTATATTCTACTTTTTCTGATTCTGTCCTTCAGTGGCGTAACTAGAACCTTCAGGGCCCTGATGCAAATAACCATGAAGGGCCCCCCTGACCCCGAGTCCTGTGGCGGAACAGCAGGGCCCAGTCGCAAGCGGGTGGCTGCATATAAAGGAACCGATTTCTCCATTTCCCCCTGCTTCTCCTCCTCTCCCTCCTGCTGGCATTCAGCAGCTGCAGAAGGAAAATGGAGAGATCGGTTCTTCTATGCCACTGTTTCTCAATCTTTTTCAGTCAGGGCACCCTTGAAGTATACCCCTAGGTGAATGGGGCTGCACTGCAACCACCCTTGTGATGATGCATTTAAGGGGTTAAAACAGCCAGTCAGGAGGCAACATGTTGCCTCTTGACTGGCTGTCAAATGCCTCTGAAAAGCGATCTGAGCATGAACCACTTTTCAGAGGAACAACATTTTTTTGCTGGTACTATAAACAAGCAAGAAAAAAAAAATCCGTTCTGATTTTACACATATAGGGGTCAGGATTAAACACGCATACATAAAATGTGCATACATACATGTAAAACACACACACACACATACACATATATAAACACACACACACACACATATATATATAAATGCACACACATATAAACACATGTACACATACATGCACATACACACATACATACACACACACACACATATAAACACACATACATACATACATACAGAAAGCCTTTTAAAAAACGGCAGTGCTTTTAAACAGAACAGGTTTCCCATTGGAAGATTTTCTCTCATCTCTTGTTTTAGTGGCAACTCCAAAGTTTTGTTTTCCCCCTCACTTTCTGTCTTAGTGACAATGGATACTGGGACAAATAGGGTGAATCTAATTAGCAGAGACGGACACAGTAATAAAAACTTGAGAGGGGTCTTAACACACCTCTGTCCAAAATGTTTTTTTCGAATGTTTTGACTGTAGATACACATTAACTTTTTGAATTTCCAACCCATGGTTGCATTCTCTGCCCCTGCTCCAGTTCTGGGAACGCCTTCTTTTAAATGAAATAACCTAGTCTCTGATATAACTGCTTGCCATAAGTATGAGGGGTTTAATGAACAGTTGAACTTGGGTACACCAAAGAACTGTTAAACGGTCAATATGAAAGGGGGCTACTATAGACAGAAGAGATCATCAAAATTACTGACTCTTGTCTTTCACCTGTTGCTGAGTGCCAGCCAGGTCTGCGACATAATGACCATCATTCTACGCTTGTAGTTCCCACTCTCAGTAATGAGTGTTTAATTACCCCAAAGACAGATCAGCAGTCTCCTGCTGATGCTGAAAATTGCGGGGTATCATCTGAAATTTAAGTATCTCATGCACAATCCAACCTTCCAACCAAATAAGGACACACTAGATGCATGAGTGTTTCTGATCAGGAAAATAGGGCATGGAAGCAGAGCAATGAGCCATAAAGCAATAGTGATCAATCAGCATTTTCTAACTGGCTGATTTCTTTGTCCTTCAAGAATAGTCTTCTTGGCTTTCGTACACTTTAGATCTTCTTCTATTTCAGACAAAAACTGTCATTTCATGTTTACGGGCACCTAAGCAGGTGCAGTTAGTATGGCCTGCATTACAATAAACTTAATTTGTAAAATGTAGTAGGGGCATTTGGAGAAACATTAAATAATTGTCATGATTGCCTGTTTCTTGACCATGTATTCTTACGATTGCCAATTTGTTACCCACATATTGTCACAATTACCCTTTTTTTTGCCTGTGTATTGTTATAACTGCCTGCTTTTGCCCACATGTTGTCATGATTGCCTGTTTCATGTGATGTATTTTAATGATTGACAGTTGTTCATATATTGTCATGAACGCCTAATTGTTGTCCTGGTTATTGTAATGCGTGTCTGTTTGTTGCCCCACGTATTGTAACAAACACCTGTTTACTGCTTGTGTATTGTCATGATTGTTCATTTTTAGCTCATATTTGAAAAGGAAAATGTATTACGCACAACTCAGTATGCTGGCTGCATCCCAAAACAGAATGCTAAAGGCAAAAGGAACCAAACAGGAACAAAGCTGCACCAGAACTCACAGCAACAACTTTTTTAAAATATATTAATGCTTAAAAAGTGAAAAATGACCCAGTGTACAAAGGTATTGAGAAATGAGTGCCTGTTTGTTGAACAAACACATATAGTCACACTTGCCTATTTGTTGCCCTTCATATAGTCCCTGATTGCCCATTTGCTACTTGTGTATTGTCATAATTACCTGTTTGTAGCTTTCATATTGTCACTATGTATTAATTGAATACAGTTATTTACGTGTATATATATATATATATTTATATAGCACAGACAATTTACACAGTGCTTTACATATATTACACATTTACGTCAGTCCCTGCCCTCGAGAATCTTAAGCACTAACCCACCATATTTCCCATTTGTAATCCATGTGTTGTCAGGATTGCTATTTATGCCTGAAATTGAATGCCCTGTAGGCCTGTCATTAGAAAACTACACCCTTTTTATCCCCATGTTTGGATGAAGCCCCCTTTTTCCCCACAACTGCTTGAACAGCATCATATGGATTCTAAAGCAAGATGTAAAGGTTTTTTAAAAGCAGATAATTTTTTTTCAAGCAAACCTAAGCAAATTTTGATGAAAAATTCCATTCATCCCTTGTGTTACCAGCTTGAGCGTTCACAGTGATCTCTTCTTCTCATTTTTATCTTTTAAAACAGGAAGCAGACCTAGTTGGACCATGTGACCTGATTTTTAGAAGACAAATTTATGGTATGTTCACTATTTACTTTGCTCAAGTCAAGGATTTTATTGCATATACTAGGGTTTTCCAAACGATACACTGTAATTATTCTAATGCCTTCACTTCCTTTTTAAATTTGACCTCATTTAAAAATTTTAAAAAGGAAATTGTACTTTCATTTTAAAATAATGATATAAAGTTGACCTATATTAATAAATGCTACACAAATGTATTAGAATGAGCTTTACATTCACAGAAATGGGCTCTACACATAGAAGACTTCAAAATATTGTACATTTTATAAATATTACACAGTTCATAATTTTAAGAGTGTTAGGCACATGGTTTTCAATTGATGGGATACTGTATACCTCATGATTATTTTTTACAAAACTCCCTTATTGTGTAGGACCCACCACAGTTCACTCATGGAGCTGTTAAATATGTTCTGGGAACAATTACCTCATATTACTTGCTTCTGATCATGACCTGAAAATTACTCACTAATGTGAAGGATTCTGTTTCCAAGGTAAACTGTTTTACAAAAATGTTTCTCTGGTAATTTAGAAGGATGATTGGTTTGGGGATTAACTTTTTGCTTTAACGCTTATTTCACACTTACAGCTCAACTGAACATTAAAACATCCACAAAGTTGTATTAAAATGAATAAGGATACATTTTTTTAAAATTTATGGTACAGGAAATATTAACAATAGTAACAGCAGCAAAGGAACAATTACTTTTTCCATAGTGGGTGGTGGATGTGAAACTGGTTTTCCTAAATCTTTTCATTTGAAATAGTCATATTTATTTCTTAAGTATACAGTGTAATATGCTGCCAGCAGCCACAGAAAGGCTGTGAATTGATTGGCTTATATTTGGTATTACAACAAAATAACCTTTTCTTTGTTATTGAATAATTGATTTTTCTTGTTTAATGCTAATGTTATCTCCTCCTCTGTAAGTCTCCACTTGTGCTGCACATTTCTCCTTGTTCCAGGTGCCCCTTAGCAAGCCTTGTGCTATGGGGGGCACCCATGTTGGCATACTCCTAAACTGGGCTGTGTGCATCCGTAGACACACACAGTGCTGTTAAGTTAGGCCCTCGCTCCCTTCTCACAGGAGTTTGACTGACAGCAGTAGGAGCCAATAGTTACCGCAGCCTTCAGTGTCTCCTGTGAAACCAGGAAGTGAGATGAGTGGTTCTGCAGCCAGGACAGTGCTGTATCAGTAAGAAGAGACAGGTAAGTGTTTAGCGATTGGGGAGGACAGTTAGTGGGGCTTTTTTTACATTAATGCAGGAAATGCATTAATGTAAAAAAACAGTTTGACTTTAGAACCACTTTAAATCTATAGTTGGAGATCTTGTTGGAGTTTTCCATACATATAGAATACCAGTAAAAGTTTGGGAATGGAGAGTTTAGGTTTGGATCAATGGCTGTCCTTCCATTAAGGGGTGCATGGACACCCCCCATCCATGCGTCTGGCCCACTAATCTACGTACAGGGTGCCTGGATGCATGTATTCCAATGGGGGGGTTTAAAGCACGTAATTAGAGCCAGAGGCTCTAATAGGCTTTGGAAAGGGTGGGCTCGGGGCACAGAGCACTGCGCTCTGAGCCCACCCAGTTGTGTGACAATAGCGAATGAATATTCGCTATTGTCACACTGATCCTCCTCCCTGCCAATCAGGAAGCATCACCCGAGTGGCTGAAAAGGACAGGCGATCCTATTGGATGCCCAGGAGGAGGAGATGCATGGCAGAAGCAGTTCACCCTGTCAAAAGTTTTCTTCTGTGCCTGTTGAAATAAGCAAAGCGGGAATGCTTTTTGTCTGAGCAAAACGGACCAGGTTGAATGTATTGCATATGTTGTTTCTAGCCTCTCTGCCAGAAATAAAGCCCACTTGATTTTGTATAGATGGGGCACTAAGCGATTGATAACAATTTTCATAAAGTCTCCCAGGTTCAAAATTGGCCTATACCTCGTGCATAGGGTGGGATCTTTGTTCTTCTTCATCCAGGGTGTGTCCATAGGGATTAGGTGCTTCTGAACAATAGAGTTGTATGCATTAGAGAACCAGGCTCAGAGTGGTTATTGAAACATCTTATAATACGTGTGTGAGGCCGTTGGGCCCCGATGCTTAGCCCGTATGCATAGACTTAAAAACTGTAAATTTTGAAAGAGGGGCATCCCCACTTGGTGGTATTGTGGATGCAATGAAAAACAGTAAAGACTGTATCCTCAATAATGGGCATCTCTATGGAGTCTCTGGCTTGGTTAGAAAGATTTGGTAGTCCTGAACTCTCCAGGTAATATCTTATTGGGGAGTCCCTCACCTCAGGGTTTAAATTAGCTTGTTGCTCTAGGTAAGTGATTTCTAAAAGTTCCTGAAATAGTTGGATTAGTTAGTATCTTTGGATTAGTAAAATTTCTGGCTTTGGGGTGTGGACAGTGGTGTGACAAAGAAACGCATCTCGCTGTCTTTCAAGTATCTAGCTACGAGTTTGCCTCATGTATTTCCTTATTTGTAAAGCATCCTGGTTTTTATTTATTATTATTTAACAATTTGTTTACCTGATCTCTCAAAACTTTCCGTTCCGCAACATGGGAAGTAGCAATGGATTTTTTATGTGTGGTTTCTAGTTTATGAATTTGTTAAAGTGGAAGTAAAGTGTAAAGTCTAGTTTTTTTCTAAATAACAAACATGTTATACCTACCTGCTCTGTTGCAGTGGTTTTGCACAGAGCAGCCCCGATCCTCCTCTTCTCGGGTCCCTCTTCTGTGCTCCTGGCCCCTCCCTCCTGGTGAGTGCCCCTACGGCAAGCAACTTGCTATGGGGGCACCCGAGCCGAGCTGCAGCTCCGTGTGTCCATTCAGACATGAAGCTGCCATTCGGCCCTGCCCTCTCTCCTGATTGGCTAACTGGCTTTGATTGACAGCCGTGGGAGCCAATGGCGCTGCTGCTGTGTCTCAGCCATTCAGGAGGAGAGTCCTGGACAGCCAAGGGACTCGTGGACATCGCTGGACAGAGATGGGGCTCAGGTAAGTATTAGGGGGTGCTGGAGAGGCTGCTGCACACAGAAGGCTTTTTATCTTAATGCATAGAATGCATTAAGATAAAAAAACTTCTACCTTTACAACTCCTTTAAGTCAGAGAAAGGAGTTTAGCCATTCTTTCTTTCTTATGAAATTACTTCTTATAATACACTTTTGTATTTAAAAGAAAGCAAATTTCTCTACTGTGCTCCAATTTTATACCTCCAACGGAGGCCTCTATTTCTCGTGTTCTTGGTCAACATTTATGTGTTTCCCAGATTGACATGGGGGATAAATTGTGAGTGTTTCAGTTTTAATGGTGTCCTACTATAGGTGGGGGCTTCTTCGATTGGCTCTTGGTGTCTGGTGAGCAAAATTATGAGGAAGTGTGTCAACGGAGGGACTTTGGCACTGTGAGTGGCATGATGCTTCTCTCTTTTAGGTTCCACTGAGTCCTGAAATCTGGCTATTGTTGTAGTGCTTCACAATGTGGTCACAGCATTTGGGCAGGCCATTTGCTGGTGCACAGACTTGGTGTGGTGTAGCTATATACTGTGACAGCTGTTGGTGGGTGAAACTGAAGCAAGTGGAGGGTGATGTCAGAACTCTCTACTCTTGCTCCTGCCTGTAGTCTGACAAGGCCAAGTATACTGTGCAGAATGTTGGCACCTTCTGAACAGTGTTAATTTTGACGCCAAATTTCAATTTAGTTTTAGTTATCTTTTAACTAAAATGCCATTTTAATTTTAGTTGTATTTTAATCATCTGAATTGTTTTAGTCTTAGTCGTATTTTAGTTGACTAAAATCTTCAGTACATTTTAGTCTACTAAAATCTAATGGGTTTAGTTAAATTTTAATGCATTATTTAAAGTGGTTGTTAAGCCACTATATTATATTTATACCATCCCATTTGTTATATAATGCTATGTGCCCCATTGCCTGTGCTATATAAAAATGATGCAGATTTCTACCTTACCTCAGAGCGTCTCCTGGCGCTCACGTGACTCCCCGGCTTTCTCCTCTCCCCGGGTACCAGGAACAGCAGGAGGGGGTGAAAACTTCTGCTGATGTCAGCTGGGAGGAGGGGAGGAGAGGAGCAGAGAGTCGAGGAGTCACGTGAGAACCAAGAGACACTCTGAGATAAGGTAGAAATTGGCATCTTTTTTATATAGCAAAGACACTGGGGCACAAAGCATTATATAACAGATGGGATGATATAAATATAATATAGTTTTTTATAGCAGCAGGAGCAGAGAGGCAGGCAGTGTCTTGAGCAGACAGGCAGGGAGGGAGGGGGGAGAGGAAGGGGGGAGAGCAGAGAGGAGAGCTGCGGCTGATGGAGGCTTGTAAACTGACACAGTGTCAGGGCTCAGCAGCCATGATAAACTGTTTACAGGGGGGGGGGTAGAACCAAGCAGGATCACCTAGGTTTTATAGGTTATACAGGGGGCAAAATTACACAGCACAAGCACTGTGCTGTATAACATGCTTCAAGGGAACAGGATCTATTTTTTTTTTTTTTAGGGTAACAAACACGTTAAGCATTTTTTTTAGAACTGCCAAACTCATTATATACTCCTGGAGTAAAAATCTAATAACATGTAATTATTTATGGTATTAAGGTTTGAACATGCACTACAGACACAGATTTAGCCATTGTGATATATAACATCTTTTTAAATGAATCCAAGTTTCATAAACAAACAAAAATATTGCTTTTTGACAAGCAGAAGTGGAACTTGAAAATATATCAAAAAAGCAAAAAAAAACTGTAATCTCTATTGACTGTAATGCCATTGCTCATATTACCTGAATATATTACCAGATTAAATATCAAGAAAAAAAATAAGAAAAGCCTTTTTCTTATTTTTTTTAGCAGCTTAGTAGATGCCCCCTACATATTCTTATGTGGTAGTGCAGTGTTAATTTTGATGTAAAATTTCAATTTAGTTTTAGTCATAGTCTTTTGACTAAAATGCCATTTTAGTTTTAGTCGTACTTTAGACTTTTGACTAAAATGCCATTTTAGTTTTAGTCATATTTTAGTCATCTGAGTTGTTTTAGTTTTAGTCGTATTTAAGTCAAGTAAAATAGTATTAATTTAGTAGATGAAAATATTTTAGTTGATGAAATTAACACTGCTTCTGAATGGTGTGGGCTGAATACCCCTAGATATGCCACGGCTAGTGTGTTTTTGATTGCAGTTAGGACCCATAGTTAGCTACATTCCTTTTACTTCAGATTAGCAATATTCTTGACACTGATTGCTGTTCATTATTGCTTGTAATGTCGTTCTCGACTGGCTTAGTGCATTTTAGACAAGGCCCTTCAGTGGTGGTAAAGAAAACAAACACCGGCTCTATTAATTTCATTGTATCATTACATAATTCTGCTGTTATCAGCCTGTTGCCTTTACTACTGTCAGCCCTGTTTAACTACCTCTTTTCTTCAGGCCTTATTGCCAATTAAATCACTGTTGGTGTGTCATCACTAGAAACAGGAGGGGAACCCAACATTTCCAGCAGTTCCTTTGGGCTTTGGGTGTCATTGCTGCAAAGCATTTTGGGTTTTTGTATAATTATACTTGGTTTACACCCTGGAGATTCTACAATCAGAATGTAACATGTAGTGAGTTTTATGTTGGTAAGAATGGAGATTGTGCACAGGTTTTATATACAATGTTGTGAAGGCGGATGGTAGGAGAAACATGGATTTTGTTCTTGCGGTTATTCTTGTGTGTCTGCAAACTGTTCATACATTATTATGGAAAACATAGTGGGTCAGCCTTTTAGAGTAGTTAGCTGTTGTAACTGAACAGTATTTCAACATCTCAGGCCTACGGTATATTAAACTCTAAGGTGACCATACACTGATCCAAATTTCCTGCTCAACTTACTCATTTTTGATTAGTGTGTTACTGTTTCTGCTCAAGAAAAGTCAATCATTTGTTCATCTACTGTCTAAGGGACATATTGGAGAATTTCCCTCAATCAGCAGCTGCAGCCAATGATCAGTGTATTCTGACACACGAGGTATGTCCAGAAAGTAATGAGAATGATATTTTAAAAATGATTTTACTGAAAAATGTTGCAATTGAACATGGTCTCCTTCAAAGTGTGCACCTTATGAGTGTACTGTACACAAAGCTTCCAGTGAGTTTTCTATTCTTCATAGCACCCCTGGAAGTCTTCAAGTGGGATGGCGTTCAGAGCCTGCATAGTGGCTCTTTGGATGTTATCCACACTACCAAAATGGTGTCCTTTTTAATGTCCAAATCCTGAGTCACAGTTTCATGAACAATTGACTTCGTAATTCCCATTTCCTCTGCAATCATTCTGATTGTGAGCCATCGGTCATGGTTGAGAACAGACCTCACTGCATCCACATTCTGTTCCATTTTTGACCGACGGCTCACTATCAGAATGATTGCAGAGGAAACAGGAATTACCAAGTCAATTGTTAATGAAATCGTGACTCAAGATTTGAACATGAGAAAGGACACCATTTTTTGTAGTGTGGATAATGTCCAAAGAGCCACTACACAAGATCTGAACTCCATCCCACTTGAAGACTTCCAGGGATGCTATGAGGAATGGAAAAACTGATGAGAGCGTTGTGTACACTCATAAGGTTCACACTTTGAAGGAGACAATGTTCAATTGTAAAATTTTTCCACAAAATAATTTTTCAAACATCATTCTCATTACTTTCTGGACACACCTCATATATATTACTATCAAAAAACCCTCTCAGGCTACAATGACCTCAATAGGTGTTATAAAGATTATCCAGTCAATTATCTGTAGATTGCTGTAGCCGTTAGCTAGAGGTTTTTAAGCTGTAATATTGAAGGTCTCCATGGGAACATGTCAACGAGTAGTGGAGATAAGTACTGGCATTAGTCACTGGGGTCCGAAACTCTGATGAAGTTAAGTAGTCTGTGATGCAAGACAGTAATATTAGCGAGCACTACAGGAAGTGGTCAGGCACCAGGAAGAGTGACTTTGTTAAGGAGACATGCACATGTAAAAACCGATATGTGTAGCTGTTTTGTGCACTAATCAATGTGAGTACAATTTTTAAAAATTTTAATAAAGTTATTTTTTATGGAAAGCACGATGATCCCTATATGTTTATTTTGAGCCAAAACCTGGAGGAAGATGGAGAGAGGTGCAGTGGCGTTGGCAGGGGGAGGCTGACGGTGGCTGAAGCCCCGAGTGGGTCCACAAAAAACCCCACATCTCGGGAGGGCACGGTTCCATTATTAACCCCAATCGCCACTGCTGAGCGGGGACCGATCGGACCCTGAGCGCGGCCGAGTGTAATAGCAGGTCCCGCCTTCTGGAGCCTGCAGCGCCTGATGGACGTCCCACTGGTCCAATGCGGGACGTGTGACGTCTGTCATAGGTGCTGCAAGCTCCAGAAAGCGGGAATTACAATGCAGCCGCCGTGCCACTGTGAAAAGATCCCTACCCCACTCGGCACTTGGGCGGGCAGCCCTCCTCTCCTCATCATGGCTCTGGCTGCCTGGAGACTACTCTGCTGTGTGATGGGCGTGCCGCTGAGTTGCAGGAGGAGGTCACATCACCTGAAGTCTGGTCAGGTAGGTCAGTGTGTGTCAGGTAGGTTAGTGTATGTCAGGTAGGTCAGTGTTTGTCAGGTAGGTCAGTGTGTGTCAGGTAGGTCAGTATGGGTCAGTGTCAAGTAGGTCAGTGTGGGTCAGTGCATTTTAAGTAGGTCAGTATATGTCAATGTATGTCAGTGTGGGTCAGTTTCAAGTAGGTCAGTGTATGTCAGGTAGGTCAGTGTATGTCAGGTAGGTCAGTGTAGGTCAGGTAGGTCAATGTGTGTCAGGTAGGTCAGTGTATGTCAGTGTATGCCAGGTAGGTCAGTGTGGGTCAGTGTCAAGTAGGTCAGTGTGGGTCAGTGTATGTCAGGTAGGTCAGTGTCAGGTAGGTCAGTGTGGGTCAGTGTCAAGTAGGCCAGTGTGTGTCAGTGTATGTCAGGTAGGTCAGTGTGGGTCAGTGTCAAGTAGGTCAGTGTGGGTCAATGTCAAGTAGGTCAGTGTGGGTCAGTGTATGTCAGGTAGGTCAGTGTGGGTCAGTGTCAAGTAGGTCAGTGTGGGTCAGTGTATGTCAGGTAGGTCAGTATATGTCAGTGTCAAGTAGGTCAGCGTGCATCAGGTAGGTACAACCCCCCCGTGCTGGGCTCGGACTTCGGGCTGAAGTCCCTGTTTTTTTTGCCACCTAGCAACGCCCCTGGAGAGGCGGGTAACTTTAGTTTTGAATATAAGTGGAGATCCAAGCCAAAAGTGGGGATAGTAGAGATTTAAACCCTTAAAGGGCCTTACATGAGCAAAGCTTAAAGTGTATATCAGGAAAATTTAAAAAAAATAAATTAAAAAATGTCCCTATGTTTTATTACTTAGAAGACCCTACAAGAACAGAAAATACTTGTTGTTCCTGATATAAATACATTTACTCCTAATTTCCCATTGTGGGACAACGATGTGCCTTTGTTGGACTGAAAGCTCAGTTGTCTTTTGCTGAACTATGGGGAGGTGTATCAGTCCTAGAGAAGAACTGGGTGGGTAGATTAGACTTCTTGACTGTATTTACACTAGGAATTTAGTGCTTAGCTCTGCCTCTCTGTGCTTCACTATTGGTCTTTTAAAATAATTGTTAGAATATTGGAGGAAAATTCTGGCATCAGGTTGTATCTGCTAATATATCACATTATTTATTTCACTATGTTTATAGTGTCTCTCAATGGCGGTCAACTTTTTTGATATGGTGGGCTTCAAATGCAGCCCTTACCATCACCAAAGGGCCAAATATAAAATTCAGTTAATATTCTGTCTAAAAGACGACAGACATACAACAGGACATTGCCAAAGTCTAATCATATGATACAGGAGATGGTCAGAGATTGTGGACATGATACAAGAGGTGGACAAACACTGCGCACAGGATGCAAGGTATGGTCATAGACTGCAGACATGATACAATAAATGGAGGAAAAGATTACAGTGCACACATACTAAAATGACATTTAAATCCTGCAAGGCTATTTAAAACACCTGAACATAATCAGCAAATAAGCAAAAAATCTGGGGATTTGGTCACACTATATGGCCACATAGTGCTTAAGCCCACTACTGCGTCAAAGTACCCCATTATCAGTGGAGTACTTTGACGCAGTAGTGGGCTTAAAGTGGTTGTTAAGCCACTCTAACCTGTATACACCATCAGCATTGCCTCCTATTGTAGTATCCCCCTCTGTGTGTGCTTTATAAAAATAAATGCTGCAAATACCTAATTTCACTGCCAAGATTGCGATCACATGACTGGCCAGCTTTCTCCTTTCCTCCACTGAGAGATACAGCGGGCGTGGCTGAGATTCCCCTGCTGATATCAGTCTGAAGAGGAGGAGGAGGAGGGGAGGAGAAAGCTGGCTGGTCATGTGATCACAATCTTGGCTCTTAAATGAGGTATTTACAGCATTTATATTTATAATTCATTCACAGAGGGGGACACTGCAATAGGAGGCAGTGCTGATGGTGTATACAGGTTAGTGTTATGAGAGCAGCAGGAGAGGGGAGGGGCGGCTCACACACAGACAGAGAGGGGAGGGGGGAGAAGGACACAGGAGCAGAGAGGAGAGCAGATAGCAGGCTGCTGATGACAGAGGCACATAAACTGACCACGGTGTCTGGTCTCAGCAGCCATAATACACCGTGGTCAGTTTACAGAGGGGTGTGGAGAAAATGGCAGGATCAGCCAGCACTATGTGGCCATATAGTGTGACCAAATCCCCATATTTTTTGCTTATTTGCTGAATATGTTCAGGTATTTTACATAGCCTTGCAGGATTTAAATGTAATTTTAGTATGTGTACGCTGTAATCTTTTCCTCTGTTTGTCGGTCTTATAGCTGCACCATCTAATGTTATGCATTCTTAGGGTGTGCCCCCCAAGTCTATCTTTGTTTATTTCTTTTTTAATGATACGATAAATGGTCAGAGACTCTAAACAGGATGCAAGAGATGGTCAGAGACTTCAGATGTGATGCAAGAGATGGTCAGAGACTGCAGAAATGATACAAGGGAAGACCAGGGATTGTAGACATGATACAAGAGATATTATGTAAAAAAACAAGCGCTGTGATGGATACAATAAATCAATACGTGAGATAAAATGTAAATAAAAATGCAGACCAATCAAAAATAAAGCTGCTATCAATAGGAGGTAATCAGATTCCCAAAAAAATATATACAAAACATGTAGAATTGATGCACTTTCATAAATGGTTAATCCGCAAACAATATTGTGCTAAGTGTGCAAATAATGAACCCAACTATTAAAATATGTGCAAAGCCAAAATAATAAAAACGCAAAAGAGTGTTGGATTAAATGGTCATGGTACTAGTAAATGATTATAAACATCCCCGCAGTGCTGACTGGAGTTAAAAACACATACACTAAATCACTCTAATAAAATTGTGGCACATATATAAATATACTATCATGTGTGCAAGCAGAAAAAGGATTTTTCTGCTTGCACACATGATAGTATATTTATATATGTGCCACAATTTTATTAGAGTGATTTAGTGTATGTGTTTTTAACTCCAGTCAGCACTGGGGGGATGTTTATAATCATTTACTAGTACCATGACCATTTAATCCAGCACTCTTTTTGCATTTTTATTATTTTGGCTTTGCACATATTTTAATAGTTGGGTTCATTATTTGCACACTTAGCACAATATTCTTTGCGGATTAACCATTTATGAGAGCGCATCAATTCTACATGTTTTATGATACAAGAGATAGTAACAGACTGTGGACATGGTACTGGAGAGAATTGGGATTGCAGACATGATACAATAGATGGCCAGAGACTGTGGACATGGTACAGGAGAAAGTCGGGGATTGCAGACATGATATAAGAGATGGTCAGAGACTGCGGACATATTATGTGAGACTGCTTGAAATCACTGCTTTAACAGGGCAATAGGATAACACATATTGATGCCTGCAGGGGCCCTGAGGGCTGCACAAAAGTGCCAAAGGGTCACAGGTTGGGCACATGAGCCTTGGCGGATATATTAGAGGACACATATGCACATTAGTGCTTCAGTGCCTGCATACTGTACCCCTTCATTGCTGTATAATGTAATACAAGTGTGTCTGTACTAAGATTTTGCACCAGGACCCTTTTACCACACATTCTGTCTTTCCAGAGGAATAAACTTGTATATATGATTCATAGCCTGACCAAGAATAGAACAAATATTCACTTGTAAAGATTAAACTCAAGACATTTTCCTTTGCGCAGACAATAATTGAATGATTTAGTATCCTTGAATTACATATTGCTGGTGGATTTAATTTCCTCACTTTCTTTGTGTTTTCCCTGTGAGTTATTCTTCATAATTACATAGTCATTTATAACAAGCTGCACACTCATCAGTGGAACACAATAAATTCACATCAAACATTCTGCCAGCATTTAAGGAAACATAAAAGGAAATTGCTTTCATTCTCGATTGAGATTCCTCTGTTGAAGTTTGTTTGGCTTGTTTAAACAGATAATAAGACACAGGAAACAAAATCCCTAAAATTCTAAAATTAGATTCCTAGATCTGTTCTTATACAGATCAAAACAGTCCAACAACTCACACTCTATGAAAAAAAATATAATAATGAGCATTAGGTTGAATTACAGTCTCTTGGTAATTTTTTTTGTTTGTGTTTCATAGTATGAGTTAACATTTTTACCACGTCCTCGGTTCGAATCCCAGCTAGGACACTAAATACACTGAGTTTGCCTGTTCTCCCTGTACTTACATAGATTTCCTTTCTCTCCTTCCACGCTCCAAAGACATGCTGGTAGGTTAATTGGCTCCTGTTTAAATGTCTAATCTGTCCCTAGTATGAGTGTGCATGTACTTATGCATGTGCGATAGGAACCTGAAATTGTAAGCACTTTGAGAGCAGGGACTGATGTGAATGTACAGTATGTAAAACACTGCGTAAATTGGTGGCATATAAATGCATATAATAATAATAATTCTTTTGACAATGAAGTGAAAACTGGGAATCAGTCCAGCAATTCCGTTTAAACTCTTGAATGTCAATGACCTAAATAAAGTAGACCTGTCAAACCTAAGAGCAGATACCACACAATACCTGTTATAACTTTTACTAGTGATAAAACCCTTTCCTATGCACCTGTCTCATTAGATTTCATTTTTTTTTTGTTTACTTGGGACTGACTTTTTTAAATTCTGGTCCAAGCTCTCCCACGTGCCTGTACCCTGTCCTATAAGAACACAATTAGGGCCACTATATTATTGGTCACAACAATGACCATTAGGTAAAGTTTAAACTTAAAGTTAGGGAACACACGTGTTGTCAGGGGCTGGGTTACACCAATATGGAGCAGGAGACATTGCCTATTATTATTCTTTCCCTCTATTAAGATACTGATGTTAGGCTGCACTATTCTTCTCCAGCCAGCAGGGGTAGAGTTGAAGCCAAGCAAGCTCATAGACTTCTATGCAGAGCACTGAGAATCCTGGGAGTTGTAGTTTGACATGGCAACCATATAATTGGACAAATAGACTCCTTATGCCGCGTACACACGGTCGGACTTTTCGTCTACAAAAGTCCGACAGCCTGTCCGACATACTTCCGACGTACCTTCGGCGGACTTGCGGCAGACTTTCTTACGAACGGACTTGCACACACACGACCACACAAAAGTACGACAGCCTAGTACGCGGTGACGTACACCAAGTCCGACGAGACTATAAAACGGAAGTTCAATAGCCCGTACGACACCCTTTGGGCTCCTTCTGCTAATCTCGTGTTTATCTCGTGTTAGTAGAAGTTTGGTGAGAGACGATTCGCGCTTGTGAGACTCGTATTTTTCAGTTCGTTTTAACTGTTGTTCAGTCTGTGCTTGTGAGGTTTGTATCTGCTTTTCAGTGCGTTTGGTCAGTTGGCATTGAGAAATCTTTGTTTTATTGGCCGCTCGTTCCTGATTTTCAGGTCGTTCTTCACAGGCCTTGCTGTTCTTCAGTGCGTTCTGTTTAGTGCGTTCTGACCAGCCGACCGTTTTGAAGCCATGTTACCTGTACGTACTCGTCGTAGAGCTCGTGCATTGTATGTGCTTGGTGCTGTAGTTTATTCTTCAGCCCAAGACCAGTCCATGAACAGGGCGAGGAGGAGTTCATGGACCAAGAATTGGTTGCTTCAGCGTGACCAGTTCTGTCACATGCCTTTGCTCCGTGAGATCCGTGAGAATAATCCTGAGGATTTCAGGAACTTTCTCCGGATGACGGACCCCGTTTTTGACCGTTTGTTGGCTTTGCTGACCCCCTATATCAGCAGGCAGGATACCTGCATGAGGCAAGCCATCACTCCGGAGCAGAGGCTGGTCGCTACCTTGCGGTATTTGGCCACAGGGAGAAGCCTGCAGGACCTTAAGTTCTCGACAGGCATCTCCCCCCAGGCTCTGGGGATCATTATCCCAGAGACCTGTTCTGCCATCATACAGGTCCTGCAGAAGGACTATATTAAGGTAAGATATTTTTCTTTTATTAGCATCACATGTTCTTTTATGTAATCTTTGATAATGTAATGTATTTCTTGCTTCAAACACTACTTACCATCATTGCAATATAGTGTGAATGTCCCCTTTTTATCCTCACACATGCTGGAATTTTTTCCTGTTATTTTTTGTCATGCATGTATATTTTCCTTCAATAACCTTCCCAGCATGAAGTGATGGGAACATATCCACCTAGTCTACTCATTTGGAATGTATTTTGTTTGAGTGTATTTAGTGTGCTGCTAATGAGCAATTATCTAGATTTCACAACCCCCCCACCCCCCCCTCCACCTAAACTCACTCCAAATAGTGTGCTGCTAATGAGCAATTATCTAGATTTCACAACCCCCCCCCCCCCCACCTAAACTCACTCCAAATAGTGTGCTGCTAATGAGCAATTATCTAGATTTCACAACCCCCCCCACCCCCCCCACCTAAACTCACTCCAAATAGTGTGCTGCTAATGAGCAATTATCTAGATTTCACAACCCCCCCACCCCCCCACCCCCCACCTAAACTCACTCCAAATAGTGTGCTGCTAATGAGCAATTATCTAGATTTCACAACCCCCCCACCCCCCCCCCACCTAAACTCACTCCAAATAGTGTGCTGCTAATGAGCAATTATCTAGATTTCACAACCCCCCCACCCCCCCCCCCACCTAAACTCACTCCAAATAGTGTGCTGCTAATGAGCAATTATCTAGATTTCACAACCCCCCCACCCCCCCCCCACCTAAACTCACTCCAAATAGTGTGCTGCTAATGAGCAATTATCTAGATTTCACAACCCCCCCCCCCCCCCACCTAAACTCACTCCAAATAGTGTGCTGCTAATGAGCAATTATCTAGATTTCACAACCCCCCCCACCCCCCCCACCTAAACTCACTCCAAATAGTGTGCTGCTAATGAGCAATTATCTAGATTTCACAACCCCCCCACCCCCCCACCCCCCACCTAAACTCACTCCAAATAGTGTGCTGCTAATGAGCAATTATCTAGATTTCACAACCCCCCCACCCCCCCCACCTAAACTCACTCCAAATAGTGTGCTGCTAATGAGCAATTATCTAGATTTCACAACCCCCCCACCCCCCCCCACCTAAACTCACTCCAAATAGTGTGCTGCTAATGAGCAATTATCTAGATTTCACAACCCCCCCACCCCCCCCCCACCTAAACTCACTCCAAATAGTGTGCTGCTAATGAGCAATTATCTAGATTTCACAACCCCCCCACCTAAACTCACTCCAAATAGTGTGCTGCTAATGAGCAATTATCTAGATTTCACAACCCCCCCACCCCCCCCCCACCTAAACTCACTCCAAATAGTGTGCTGCTAATGAGCAATTATCTAGATTTCACAACCCCCCCACCCCCCCCCCCCCACCTAAACTCACTCCAAATAGTGTGCTGCTAATGAGCAATTATCTAGATTTCACAACCCCCCCCCCCACCTAAACTCACTCCAAATAGTGTGCTGCTAATGAGCAATTATCTAGATTTCACAACCCCCCCCACCCCCCCCACCTAAACTCACTCCAAATAGTGTGCTGCTAATGAGCAATTATCTAGATTTCACAACCCCCCCACCCCCCCACCCCCCACCTAAACTCACTCCAAATAGTGTGCTGCTAATGAGCAATTATCTAGATTTCACAACCCCCCCACCCCCCCCCCCCCACCTAAACTCACTCCAAATAGTGTGCTGCTAATGAGCAATTATCTAGATTTCACAACCCCCCCACCCCCCCCCCACCTAAACTCACTCCAAATAGTGTGCTGCTAATGAGCAATTATCTAGATTTCACAACCCCCCCACCCCCCCCCCACCTAAACTCACTCCAAATAGTGTGCTGCTAATGAGCAATTATCTAGATTTCACAACCCCCCCACCTAAACTCACTCCAAATAGTGTGCTGCTAATGAGTAATTATCTAGATTTCACAACCCCCCCACCCCCCCCACCTAAACTCACTCCAAATAGTGTGCTGCTAATGAGCAATTATCTAGATTTCACAACCCCCCCACCCCCCCCACCCCCACCTAAACTCACTCCAAATAGTGTGCTGCTAATGAGCAATTATCTAGATTTCACAACCCCCCACCCCCCCCCACCTAAACTCACTCCAAATAGTGTGCTGCTAATGAGCAATTATCTAGATTTCACAACCCCCCCCACCCCCACCCTCGTTAAAATTTGCTGGAATGTTCTGTGGTGTTGATTTGTCTAAAGCAAATATATGTTGCACTTTGCAAAATGCATGTGCACTCTACAAGTGCATTTGTTCCAGTGCTTTAGTAAATGAGCAGAAGCTCTGCTGATTTCCATCATCAAATCATATGCAAGCCTCAAAGTGTTTTCATTAATTGCCCTTGCATGTGATTGTGTACTCCTTGCAACATGAATGCCTTTTTACATTACCTCATTTACTGTAAGCTGGTTAGCAACTGCACCTGCAGAGTGCGACAACTGCAGTCTTGTAGCCTTTTTAGTCCCTAAATTCCTGCGTGTCCTAAAATTAATTTTTTTTAGGGATTTCACAACCCCCTAAAATGTAATCAATGTTCCATCAGAGGGGGTGAGCAATCTGATAAGTGTGCCTTTCCATATTAGTTATTCCAGAACAATTAAATTATTGAATGTTATACTGATGCTGGGGAATAATGTTTTTAATTGTCTAATTTTCTTGCAATGTTAGCTTCAAAATTAATTGATTTTGGTTTTCTTGTTTGATTTCCCAGTTTCCTTCAACGCCACAGGAATGGCAGACTGTGGCATCCCATTTTGCCAGCCGTTGGGACTTTCCCAATTGTGGAGGGGCTATAGATGGGAAACATGTCCACATTGTGCCACCACCCCATTCGGGGTCATATTATTTTAATTATAAGGGGTTCCACAGTATTGTTTTAATGGCGGTGGTGTCGGCACACTATGATTTTTTATATGTGGACGTGGGGAAGAATGGCCGGATGTCGGATGGAGGAGTATTTGCCCAGACGGAGTTCTGCCAGCGTCTCCAGAGTGGTGGCCTGGGATTGCCACCTGATGAGGATAACGTGGAAGGACTCCCCTTTGTCTTCATTGCCGATGAAGCCTTCGCTCTCAGCAAGCACCTCATGAGGCCATTCCCCCAAAGAACCCTCACCCCGGAGAGGAGGGTTTTTAATTACCGGCTGGCCAGAGCTAGAAGAGTGGTTGAGAATGCGTTTGGAATTCT